>NC_142732.1:13435000-13585000 GCF_055471065.1 Atractosteus spatula | reverse complement strand
TTCAGATGCCGAAGTGTTGTGGGTACAAATATGTGTTAGTAATTGTGGATATGTTTTCTAAATAGGTAGAGGCCTACCCTTGCAGAAAAGCAGATACCACTAATGTTGTAAAAATTTTAATGAGAGACGTGGTGTGTAGGTTTGGGATCCCAGGGACGATTTCTAGTGACCGAGGAACTCACTTCACTGGACAAATCATGAAGGAAATGTGTAAGGCTCTGCAAATAAAACAGCACCTACACTGCCCATATCACCCTCAGTCTGCAGGAGCAGTGGAAAGACAAAATAGAATCCTGAAAAACAAATTAGCTAAAATTTGTGAACAAACCGGCCTTAAATGGCCAGATGCGCTGCCTGTTGCATTAATGGCCATGCGGTCCTCCGCGAACAGAAGGACCGGACTCTCGCCACATGAGGTTTTAATGGGCAGGCCAATGAGACTGCCAGTATCTCCTCCATTAACATTGAAGGAAATGGATATTCATCAAATGGATGACGCAATGTTGTCCTTTTGCATTGGTCTAACTCGAGCTGTCAAGGCTTTTCATTCGCAGGTGCAAGCAGCGCAAGCTGAACCAGCAACTGAAGACTGTCACTCCTTTCAGCCGGGTGACTTCGTCTATATCAAGGACCACCGGCGAAAGAACGCACTGCAACCTAGGTGGGAAGGCCCTTTCCAGGTACTACTCACCACCCACACCACAGTAAAATGTCAGGGCAAGACCACTTGGATCCACTCATCGCACTGCAAGAAGGCCCACCTATCTCCAGAGGGAAAGAACAGCGCAGACTCCAATCAGAACCCTATCACCCCAAATTCCAGTGCTTAGTTTTCATCTGTGTTCTGGCCTTCGTAATTTGTTTTCCCCTCCTGTGGGAAGGGGTAGATGAAACTGCAAACAATAGCACCAGAAACTGTTCTCTGAATTGGGAGCCACCGCTGGGCAGATCAGGAGGCCCTGAAGCAGATGACACCAGTCTCGTGCCACCGGGAACATCGCAGGTCCGGAGTAGCGGCCCAGAAGAAGACGATGGCGGGACGCGAATTAAGCACAGGCTGAAAAGATCACTGGAACCGCAAACTGATGATCATACCCATGATAAGGGAGTGCATGGAATTAATACATTTTTAGCTCTGTCACATTTGTATGCGAGCAGAGAGAATCAGAGTTTGTGTTGGGTTTGCACAGCGGTGCCCCAAACTGCTATAGGGGGGTTACCCTTGGGAGTGATTCCCCTAGATGCAAATGATTATTGTGGTTTGTTTGTTCATAATAAGATGTTTGGCAGGAACGGAACAAAGAGAAATTTTACAACTTCAGCTAGAATTGTTCTGCAAAACGGCACAGCTGAGGCAGGGGGTCAATGTGCTGATTTTTCTAAAAGTTATTACCCAGCTGTTGACCTATCTCGTAAACCCCCTAAGATTATGCTGGGCTCCAGCCCACAGGGATTTATTTGTGTCGTAAGAACTAATGGCACAAGATTTTTAGGAAAATCTATCTGTCGATTTAATTTCATGAAGAGTGTAACAAGAGAGAAAGGTAGAGAAGAAGTCACCTTTCGATATGGACCTGGTGATAATAAGACCTTTATGTTACCTAGCTTTAAAGCATCCACACCTCAGCCATCCCTGAATGGTACTTTTTGGATTTGTGGGGAGCATGCCTACCACTGGCTGCCCGAGGGATGGTCGGGATCGTGTTATTTAGGATATGTGGTGCCCCATATCAGGTTAAAGAAGCAAAGCCCCTTCCAGTCTAAGCCTGCTCGCCAGAAAAGGAAGATCACGGAAACTGAAAGATTATTTGCTCATTTTCACACCTTTTATTTTTATACTTCCTTTTGTCTGTATGCAAGGTAGAATTGTCTGTATGCAAGGTAGAACTGCTTCTTAAGAAGAACGTGGTCAATTACAAAGAAATGTTTGTAGAGAGAAAAACATCTCCTAATATGGAAACTTGGAGTGAGCTTTCCTGTGTGTGTCTACTGTATTAAACTCATTGCATTTATCATCTCGGGGAGTTAGATGTTTGTAGATCTGTATGAGAGATTGCTCTCAGATCTGCATGATCTATCCTCCTCATGCGCATGAATAAAGGACTCGGCCTGACCACATCTAACCTGAGTGAAGACCTTTCTTCGACACGTATCTAAAGAAATTAATAACGAAATAATTATATTCATGTACTGCAACACAGTAGTACACGCTGTACAATGTCTGTTGATTCTGTATGTGTAGGGCTGTTTCACCTCTCCTTACGTGCCCTTGTAGGGTGGTACTGTGGTCTACATTCCTTACTTGTAAACCACGAGTTGTGTGTTCAAATCCAGCTGGTGCTGTGCCTTTTCTTTTAACAAACATTTCTTTGAAAAAATAGAATAGCAATATTATGGACAATTAATTGACAATAAATATAGAAAAGCACATATTAAATTTGGGAAATAGTTTTAATATGTAAATAGTTCCCTGGTTCTGCACCCCTGGGTGGGTGTGGGTGTGTGTGTGTGTGTGTCTCTCTCTCTCTCTCTCTCTCTCTCTCTCTCTCTCTCTCTCTCTCTCTCTCTCTCTCTCTCTCTCTCTCTCTCTCTCTCTCTCTCTCTCTCTCTCTCTCTCTCTCTCTCTCTCTCTCTCTCTCTCTCTCTCTCTCTCTCTCTCTCTCTCTCTCTCTCTCTCTCTCTCTCTCTCTCTCTCTCTCTCTCTCTCTCTCTCTCTCTCTCTCTCCTCTCTCTCTCTCTCTCTCTCCCTCTCCCTCTCCCTCTCCCTCTCCCTCCAGTTCAATTCAATGTGCTTTATTAGCAGGGCTCTTCGTGCGTCTCTCTCTGGTCGGGGCGCGGGAGAGCTCGCTTGGCAGGTGTTGACGGAGAAGAAAATAAAGGCAACTTTTAACTCCACAAGTCACACACCAATACACACCAATACTCAATTTCTCCCTAAACATTTTAAGCACCAAAGTCTTACATGTGGTATTCATCACTCTCTGCAGGAGTGCTGGCTGTGACGAATTAAACCGGTTTCACAGGTATTTTCAAAGTAGAAGGGGTCGAGCCTTCAGCAGGAGGGGGGAACAAGCTGCCCAGCTGTGTGGAATGCCACAGAACCCCAAACAGACAATACACACTAGCTGAATATTTGACCAAGATATCCAGACACAGCTGTATGAGCTCCACCAGTAAAACTATAAGTATTACGCTGGTCCATACTATTTGCAACCGTCATTTTAAATGAAAAGACTATTTTTTCATCGACAAAAAGTAACACCCACCACAGCATTTTGTTGATCTAACTAACAAGGATGGGACATTAGCTAGCCAATATGATAAAGGAATAACTTACTTTTTTGTTTATTTCTTTAGCACATTTATTTGAACATTTCCATCGATTGTACAAGCACTGAAAAACTGTTCAATCCCTAGTTCGTCAGGCATTTTCTTTTACTATAACAGATATAAAAACTCCCTTGCTTTTAACAGAGCGTTTCATAATTTCTAACAACGAAAATGATTTAAACTGCGACACTTTTATAATTCAACGAGAGTTCAAAATATCACAAGGATCCTCAAGAGATCAACAAAGACAACAGAAAAAGATATGTGTATAAGATACTGTCCATGGGAATCCAAGCTCTTTTATCTATGCTAAGAAGTAGTCTTTAAAATTTCTTCATTACACAGTGAAGTCGAAAATCCGGAATGTGCCTATATTAATACGCTGGGCAAACATTCCAAGGTCAAGCACTCGTGGTGCATTGATTGGTAGTGAAATGATTTAATCATTTAATCTCTTTACTGTGCACATTTTAATCCGCTTAGTATTGAATATTTATATAAAATTTTACCACTTAAGGGAACTTTTAGTAGCTGAGCATAAAAAGAAGAGGAGCATAACACATCTGAAGGTCATAAACGACATTAATTTAGGAACATAAACATATTACCGTATGTAAACTGTACTGTATATGGCTGGTCTTGGTAGTTTAAAGAAAAAATACACACCAGTCTTCCATTTCTCCCTAAACATTTTAAGCATCAAAGTTGTATGAAATGGTCCCCAGATATGCGATTGCTGTTGTAGCGGCAATGCTTGTTAATAAGACAGAATTAAGTGTTGCTGTGCTTTCCCAAATGAGGCCTCATCTCTCCCTTCATCTCTGTGGTGCAGCCACAGAGAAGCTATTCATGCAGGTTGATTTAAAGATGTTTTCTTTTGATAAGGGACAGATCCCAAAGGGGGATGCACTTACAGATGCAGCCATTCAAAATGCGCGGTAAAAACCCGCGGTACAGTAACCTACCCACAAGCCACCGCAGGGCACCGCGGTAAGTGATTGGCTGGCCAAAATGACCGACAGGGGCACTCGTGGTGCATTGGTTGGTAGTGCAAAGATTTAATCATTTAATGTCTTTACTGTGCACATTTTAATCCGCTTAGTTTTGAATATTTATATGGATTTTACCACTAAAGGGAAATTTTAGTAGCTGAGCATAAAAAGAAGAGGAGCATAACGCATCTGAAGGTCATAAACGATATTAATTTAGGAACATAAACATTACTGTATGTATGTAAACTGTACTGTGTATGGCTGGTCTTGGTAGTTTAAAGAAAAAATACACACCAGTCTTCCATTTCTCCCTAAACATTTTAAGCATGAAAGTTTTATGAAACGGTACCCAAATATGCGATTGCTGTATAGAATGAATTTTAATTTAAAAAAATTATTTAACACGAACATTAAGCTGTTTACATCTTCCGCCTGAGAACAGTCACCCGTTGCTACCCAATGCAGAAACACAGCCACTAACTAGCAAAGAGAGGACATTAGCTACCCAATATGATAAAGAAATAAATGATTATTTTGTTTATTTCTTTTGCACATTTATTTGAACATTTCCATCGATTGTACAAGCACTTGGAAACTGTCCAATCCCTAGTTCATCAGGCATTTTACCGGTCTGGCGCCGGTCTGTGTCTTCCAGGATATAATGCCAGCGAACTCTTGTTTTTATGTCCACTATAACAGACAATCTCCTTTGCTTTTAACCGAGCGTTTAATAATTTCCTAAAATGAAAATGATTTACTTTATTTCCCTCACGGGATCAATAAAAGTATCTATCATCTGTCTAAACTATGGGACAGAATTCTGGGGTCTCCCCATACCAGAGATTATGGTAGGGCTTCAGAATGGTGATTGGCTGACACCATCTGACACCCCTCTGATTGGAGAAAAAAGACGTGCTGGTTTGCTATACATACTGTACCAGGAAGAGGATTTCTTTCTATTCAAAACGTGTATTTTAAAAGTTTAAGAAGTAAAAACCTTACAGCGTACACAGATTTCTAAACTGATCAGGATCGTTATCTTTGTCTTATGCATAATAATGTTCACCGCTCTGTCCAGCAAATTAATAATAAACTTTATTTTATATAGCGTTTTAAACGAATAAGTAATTAGATTGCTCATAAACCTAATCACTTGCTTTTTCTTTTTATTTAGGCTCAGATTTCAACTATAGATCGTATTATTAATAACCATAATAACAACCAACCAACAAAAACAACCATATAAACATAATACCAACCAAAAACATAGATAACAACCACAATACAAAATCAAATATATCAAACCATTTTACTCTCGCAAAGTCCTCCAATTATCATAATCCCGCCCCTTATGCAAAACCAAACCTTCCTCACATCCCAGTTTATCCTATTTATCATAAACAAAATCCACCTCAATTTTCAACATAAAGCATTACACAAAATCAATACCTCAACACTCCATACTCAACAACGATAATTCACAAACAGCCAGAACATGTAACTACACATTCCCAAACAGACCTAATTTCCATAGCCCCGCCCCTTATGCAAAACCAACATCCCTCCCCTGTTCTCTCCCTCCCCTGGCGGTTGTAATTGTTTTTATTTTCAAATAAATTTTAGCAAAGTCATGTATTTTAAAAATCTTAAGATTTTTATATTTATGTCTTCATTTAGTGGTTTCATTAGTGACAAAGGCTAAACTTTCTTGGAAAAATGTCTTTTATGTAAACCATGTTTGCTATTAATTCATTCAGGGCTAAAATATGTTCATTGTCTTCTAATGAAAGAAGGGTTCCTTTCGCCGTAGTCGGGTTGAAATTAGAAGCTTGCCACGCCCGGACTGTTACACCAACGCATTAGCATGTTAAAGCGATTTCATTGAGGAGCCTAGCCTTTAACTAGTAAGTACTGTACTTACTGGGTTTTTGAGGGGGGGGGAGGTGTCTTTCGCTGGAAATCTCGCCTCCTACTTTGAAAATACCCGTGAAACCGGTTCAATTCGTCACAGCCAGCACTCCTGCAGAGAGGGGGGTTGTACTTGGAGTGTATACAGTACACGCGTTATGCTCTTCGTTAATGTCTAAGCAGGAACATATCATTATATCTCATTTTGTATTTCTTAAAAAAAAATCGTTTTCCCAGCCTAACAGGCTTTTAACCTGTAAAGCGCTTTGAGGAGCCACCTTTAAAGGCGCCATATACAATAAAGTTCATTATTATTACTATTGTAAATTTGCTGGACAGAGAGGTGAACATTATTACACAGAAGACAAAGATAGCAATTTACGTTGCATTGTGTATCGTGCTGCTTTAATACAGTTTTAAATAATTAAAAGTCTAAACAGTATCAGCTTTATTTATGGGTTTTAAATAAAGGTGATTTAAACGCGATTTAAATCAATATAAATGTTTATATTGTAACGCATAGGTGACTATTCATTGTTATTAAAATGACTTAAATTCGATCATGTTGTGATATTTAGAAATATACATTTGTTTGGTGCGAGTGAAGTTTTATTTAATCTCTGAGCCATACTGATTCTTCTGGAAGCCAGTTTCCACCAGGGAGTAAAAAAAAAAACACACACTATGGTATTCTCTCCAATGCAGTGCAGTTAAAAACATACCTCTGATGCTGCTCCTAAATGAATATCGTTTATGACCATCAGAAGCTTTATGCTCCTTTTCTTTTTTCCAGTGGATTGAACAGGGAGAGGCATTTCATGATGTACTTTTCACTGATGAAACAACAGTGGCTCTGGAACAGTTTTTAACCATGTCGTTTTATAAAAAGGGGAGATATGTACACGTTACTGAAGCTAAAAGTTTAGCCTTTGTCACTAATGTAACCACTAAATAAAGACATATAGAAATCCCTACGTTACAGACTGTATATGGCTGGTATTGGTAGTTTAAAGAAAAAATACACACCAGTATTCCACTTTCTCCCTAAACATTTTAAGCATCAGAGTCTTACATGTGGTTATTTCGGAAACGTTTGTACGTGCTCCTTCTGACCATGTTACTGTTTACTGTTACTGACCATATTAAGTTTAAGTGCCTGTGGGCACTTTTCCTGTCCGTGGGGGGTGGACCGTCTTTCATTAGAAGGTTAGTCTGTTCTACTCTGAGAATGTAGAGGGGGTGGAAAGTGCCCGCGGTCATTTAATTAGTATTAAAATTCGCACTGATTCCCTTGCGAAGATACGGACATAGGAATATTCGTGCGTGGTCAAAAAATGGCATAAAAACGACAAAGTGAAGGCTGTGAAAACATTCACAATGTACTTTATACACAAAGCAAATATACCCCCCCCCCCTCTCAATTCAATTCAAGCTGCTTTATTAGCATGACAGATGGGTACAATCAGTGTTGGGTATTTACTTTGCTTTGAGATGCCACTTTTAAAGGTGATATATAAAATCAAGGCTTTAACTTGCTTTAACTCCGCAAGTCTGAGTTCTTGTGTCTGTCCTATCCGAACCCGAAAGTATTACAATATGTATCTTTATAGCAGGTGGTGTACAGCTTTTTAGTATAGATTACACTTTTCTAAAATGTATTTAAAAAATAAAAACGATTACAATCTAATCTTTCCACGTTTGATCCCAAAATAAATCTAAACGGGGAGAAAGCTATGCTGAAAGTTTATTAAGATACTTAGAAGACAAAGATATCAATTTATGTTGCATTTGTCTGATTGTGAATCAAAAAACACATATATTTAAACCCGCATTTGCGATTTAAATCAAAACGTTATTTAAATCAATATAAATGTTTATATTGTAACGCCTAGGTGACTATTCATTGTTATTAAAATGACTTAAATTCGATCATGTTGTGATATTTAGAAATATAAATTTGTTTGGTGCGAGTGAGGTTTTATTTAATCTCTGACTCAGTGATGGCCTGGCATGGTGAGGTGCGCTGGCAGCTATGTGGTGTTACGCAGTGGTGGCCTGACACGGTGAGGTGCCCTGGCAGCTGTATGATGCAGTGGTGGCCTGGCACGGTGAGGTGCGCTTGCAGCTATATGATGCAGTGGTGGCCTGGCACGGTGAGGTGCGCTGGCAGCTGTGTGATGCAGTGGTGGTCGGGTATGTAGAGGTGCACTGGCAGCTGTGTGTTGTGACGCAGTGGTGGCCTGGCACGGTGAGGTGCGCTGGCAGCTGTGTGATGCAGTGGTGGCCTGGCATGGTGAGGTCCGCTGACAGCTGTGTGGTGTGGCGCAGTTGTGGCCTGGCACGGTGAAGTGCGCTGGCAGCTGTGTGATGCAGTGGTGGCCGGGCACGGTGAAGTGCGCTGGCAGCTGTGTGATGCAGTGGTGGCCGGGCACGGTGAGGTGCGCTGGCAGGTGGGTGATGCAGTGGTGGTCGGGTATGTAGAGGTGCACTGGCAGCTGTGTGTTGTGACGCAGTGGTGGCCTGGCACGGTGAGGTGCGCTGGCAGCTGTGTGATGCAGTGGTGGCCTGGCATGGTGAGGTGCGCTGACAGCTGTGTGGTGTGGTGCAGTTGTGGCCTGGCACGGTGAAGTGCGCTGGCAGCTGTGTGGTGTGACGCAGTGGTGGCCTGGTACGGTGAGGTGCGCTGGCAGCTGTGTGGTGTGACGCAGTGGTGGCCTGGCACGGTGAAGTGCGCTGGCAGCTGTGTGGTGTGACGCAGTGGTGGCCTGGTACGGTGAGGTGCGCTGGCAGCTGTGTGGTGTGACGCAGTGGTGGCCTGGCACGGTGAGGTGCGCTGGCATATAATGAATATATTCATGTGCATCCAACACACAGTTCAACGCTAGCAACTACACAAAATCTAAAATATGAGCTCTACTTGCCACTTACAATACCAACAGTACCAGCTAACTTTAGTAGTGACATTTTCATGGATCTTTTTAACAATAAAATTTACAACATCAGACTTCAGACACAATTAAACAGGCCTCAAAAAGGTCTGGTACAAATATTTTCAGCATGGTGAAACATGGTGAACATTTCCACCACTGCGTCACACCACACAGCTGCCAGCGCACCTCACCGTGCCAGGCCACCACTGCATCACCCAGCTGCCAGCGCACCTCACCGTGCCAGGCCACCACTGCATCACACAGCTGCCAGCGCACCTCACCGTGCCAGGCCACCACTGCGTCACACCACACAGCTGCCAGCGCACTTCACCGTGCCAGGCCACCACTGCGTCACACCACACAGCTGCCAGCGCACTTCACCGTGCCAGGCCACCACTGCGTCACACCACACAGCTGCCAGCGCACCTCACGGTGCCAGGCCACCACTGCATCACCCACCTGCCAGCGCACCTCACCGTGCCAGGCCACCACTGCATCACACAGCTGCCAGCGCACCTCACCGTGCCAGGCCACCACTGCGTCACAACACACAGCTGCCAGTGCACCTCTACATACCCGACCCCCACTGCATCACACAGCTGCCAGCGCACCTCACCGTGCCAGGCCACCACTGCGTCACATAGCTGCAAGCGCACCTCACCGTGCCAGGCCACCACTGCATCATACAGCTGCCAGGGCACCTCACCGTGTCAGGCCACCACTGCGTCACACATATTTTAGCGCCATATATTTCATGGATATTATGGAATATAATGGATGGATATCTTAGTTATCTTTCTAGTTCACAGGTTTGCATGCATAATTTAATTTTGAAAGCCACTGAGACATCAGGTACTACTGTTGTATTTATGAAAAAGAAACAAAACAAAAAACATACTAACAACTGTGCCATCCTACTCCTTAGTTAATACATTTTATTATTCATAAACAGTTAACATTGTTAGCAAAATATTTTGAATTATATTTAACCCTATTTTTTCTTTAGTTTTGTATTTAACTTATTATATGATAGTCAGACTTAATGTATATTTGAACAATGAAAATATATTTTTACAAGATTTTACATTAAGCACTTAAAATTAATATGGTTAATAATAGTAAACTGTAACATGCTGTAACAAGATCGGTTAAACTGCGAAGAAAATGCTTTCAGAGAAAATGTTTCAGGTGTGAAGAACATAGATCTCCAATGCAATTTCAACCAAACCTGTTCCCACACACCCTGCCCCCACTACCATTAGAATATACACAAAGCACTCAAATCTTTCGAGCTAATGATCAGGTGACCCGAGAGAGAGCGAGAGAAACACCAAGGGGTGCGGAACCAGGGAACTATTTACATGGAAAACGGGCGATCTCCCCAGACTGTCCGCCCGTTTCACTGTTACCTGGATACCTCTTTATTTAGAACTCACTAACACTGATTTTTAGTTTACAAGGATTCAAGTAGGGTTTTAGATGAAAGGCAGCGGCCTTAATCAAGCCCAAATCATAATTGAACCCATTCAGAGCCTACATTACATTTTAGCGTTTCATTCTGAGCAGAAGACCCTCACACCTGAAGAAGGGGGAGGTGTTTTTCGCTGGAAATCTCGCCTGCTTCTACTTTACAACCGGAGTGCTGGCTGTGACGAATTAAACCGGTATTACAGGTTTCAATCACAGACCATGTGACATGGGAGTCAGGAAACTAACACAGCGCCACCAGATTTGATAACGCTATAAAAACGCTATAAAATAATGTGACTTGGCACAGAACAAGTTTACAGCACAGTACAATAATAAATGCTGACCATGACTTTAGAAGCATAAATTGCCTTACACTCAATTTAAACACAAGCTGTCTTTAGCCCTCTAAGCTGGTTCATACAGAAATGTAGAGATCCAGGCTCAGAACACACAGCTTCATTAGCGAATACATATGCAGGACAACTAGAGAAGACGTTTTACAGAGGATGGATTTTTAGAAACATCCCATCAGTGACATCACTGAAGTCAACTCCTAGGTACTGTAACTGTCGTGTGGATAGTTTCACAAGAATCAGACAAAGGTTTAAGCATCGCTTGTTCTAGATAAAACTGCAAAAAAAAAACCAACAACCCATAATGTACTTCTTTGCGGCTCTGTTTGCCCAAATCATATATTCACAACGTGAAATCTAGAAAATAATATTACGTAACCAAAATCCGCAATATGGAAACAGAACCTGTGTAATTGTTGATAGATGATGTACTCGTAACATTTTTTCAAGACGAACTACAACATTTAAAAAATGACTTGTATGTACTTGATATCTCTAATCAATCCACGGGTCCCAGCACGAAACGAAACTAAAACGCATACCGTTTCGCGCTTCTTATCAGTTGCTCAAAAGTAATTTGACCGTATGAAATGCATAATATAAACCTAGAAACATATACGTGAGCAGTACTTAAGCACTGTAGTATCGGTGTTAAGACATACCTCTCAAATACTGTAAATCAAGTTAAAAATATCTCAAGACCGATTCTGGTCATAATGAAACCATGTTTCGTGTATGTTTTCTTTAAAGTACCGAGACCAGCCATATACTGTATGTTTATGTTCCAAAATTAATATCGTTTATGGCCTTCACACGCGTTGCAGTATGCTCCTATTCTTTTTATGCTCAGCTACTAAGATTTCCCTTCAGTGGTAAAATTAGATATGAATATTCAATACTTAAACGGGCACAGTTAAGACATTAAATATACATATACATACTGTATACAGTACAGTTTGCATACGGTAATATGTTTATGTTCCTAAATCAATCTCTTTTATGAGCATGTGAAAGGCATGGTGAATCACTGTACTTTGCATGATTGGAAACAAATGCGTGATTGCGAAATGCTGTGGTGTTACTTTTACAAAGACGGTCAATGAAAAAAAGAATGTTGACCAGGGCAATACTTTGAGTTTACACTTACAGCTTGTCCAAGGTCATTCATTATTAATACTATTAGTAATATCTTCGTTAAAGACTTTGATGGCCACAGCTCAAACATGAGAGGTTGAGCTTTATTAGCTCCACCTTGCGGAAATTCCGGATACTATTATTTTGCTTGTCGTATTATAGGAGAATTTACGGTAACTCGCGGTATTTACCGGTAGCTTGCGGTAGACTGTGTACAGCGTACCGCAAAATAATGCGGTATCGCCCGCGCATTTTGAATGGCTGCATCTGTAGCTAAGCCTGGCTATCATGATCAATGGTCATCCATTGGCGCCTATCTGTCTAGGGAGTGCCAGATGGACATCTGGACTGCATTCCTAGGTGTCAGGAGTAAATGACTCATATCTCACCTTGATCAACCAATCAGGGACTAGTAGGGCCGAGTAACCCACGTGGGACTCTGATGCCCATGGAACTTTCAGCCAATGAATGAGCTGAAGTTCCTCCAGGTAAAAACAGGCAACACAGAGCTCCAAGTGAATTCTGTGAACTTTTTCGGACTATTCTAAAGGGAATTCAAAGGAGAATTCCAGGGCAGGACGGCCCAGGAGCAGAAGGCAGGACATTCTCGCAGCACGCCTCCTGACCATCCTGAGACTCAGCCCGGACAACAACGGAACGGCCAGTGTGTCCGAGTGCCAGAACTTTGCTTTGTTCTAAGAGTCTAGAGCGGAGGTTGCCAGAGAGTAACCAGAGGATCCACCCGAGGTTAGCATCAGCAGCAAGCCTTGTGAACAGGTCAGAACTGTGGACAGCTGAATCACTATTCAGAACTAGCGCTTCATCAGGAACGAACCGGTCCTCTTCCTGACCTGCTGGGACCCACAGTCATCTTTTCTCCTGAGCACAACTTTGCTAGTTTCAGCCAAAACTAACTAGCTGGTCTTCAGAGAGCAGTGCAGAGCATCAGCAGGGCACCGTCGCAAGCCGCACAGCACAGCCTGGCACGGAGCCAGAGAGCTCACAGGAGATCTGAATCCCCAGAGATTGGATGAGTATTCAACTTCACTGCATTACTGCTCAAGAATTCAATTGTTATCCCAACCAGCTGATATCAATTTAATTCCTAAGAGTTATGTACTTGTTTTGAGTATCTAATGTAGAAGTTATAACCAAGTTCATTTACGAAACGGTCTAAATGAATGATATACTGAACGTATGTCCTCTTGATATATGTAACTCTTCGTAACTAAATGAATATATACCTTTTGTATTCTGATAACCCTCTCGATAAGATCTGTTAGGTTTACATGCATATTCTATGTATTAATAAATTTATCCTCGTGTATTAGTACCTGTGTGTGTGTGTTGTTTGAGTTATATCGCAAGGTTGGATTCTAAAGCCATTAAAAGAATCAATTTTGTGATTTACGGCTACAATTAATAATTGTCCCCGTAAATGCCCAAACCCTACAGAACTGGTGCCTTCAGAGAGCACACTACACTGTATAGAATGAATTTTAATTTAAAAAAATTATTTAACACGAAAATTAAGCTGTTTACGTTCCTCCGCCTGAGATTATAGTCACTCGTTGCTACGAAACACAGAAACACAGCCACAGGTAACTAGCAAAGAGAGGACATTAGCTACCCAATATGATAAAGGAATAAATGATTTTTTATTTCTTTTGCACTTTTATTTGAACATTTCCATCGATTGTACAAGCACTTGGAAACTTTCCAATCCCTAGTTCGTCTGCATTTTCTTTTATGCTCCCACTGGCACTGGTCTGTGTCTTCTAGGATATAATGCCGGCGATTTGTGTTAAAATTGGGTTTCCAATAACGCCGCAGCAAACTCTTGTTCTTATGTCCACTATAACGGACAATCTCCCTTGCTTTTAACCGACCGTTTCATTATTTCCTAAAATGAAAATGCAACAGAATTTTGGGGTGTCCCTATACCAGAGATTACGGTACTGCTTCAGAATGGTGATTGGCTGAAACCATCTGACTACCCTCTGATTGGGGAAAAAAGACCTGCTGATCTGTTCTACACACCAGGAAGACAAAATATGTTGCATTTATTCGAAACGCGTATCTTAAAAGTTTAATTAAGAAGTAAAAGCCTTACAGCGTACACCGATTTCTAAACTGATCAGGAGGAAGAAAAATCACCCATGTTTCGTGCATAAAAAGTGGTTATTAACTATCGAAACCTGTTTTTATTTTGCCTGGCAATCTACCTGAATGCCGAACTACAGTATCTGAGAAGAGACACAAATGAACTAGTGTTGATAATAAAAGAGAGTCCCCGTTACCCCCATTTTGATTTAAATCGCAAACGCGTGTTTAATTAAATGTATTTTTTTATTCATAATCAGACAAATGCAACGTAAATTGTTATCTTTGTCTTCTAAGTATCTTAATAAACTTTCAGCATAGCTTTCTCCCCGTTTAGATTTATTTTTCTTGGGATTTTGGGATCAAATGTGGAAAGCTTAGATTGTAATCGTTTTTATTTTTTAAATACAGTTTAGAAAAGTGTAATCTATACTAAAAAGCTGTATTTATTTATACCATTCGATACTTATATTTATGGAGTTTAGTTGGTACTGTTTAAACTTTTAATTATTTTAAATTGTATTACAGCATTGTACACATGCTTGAAAGAGAAGAGAGAAAACGCAAGCCTTCTTCAGGTGCTTATGTCCATATCTTCGCAAGGGAATCAGTGTGAATTGTAATACTAATTAAATGACCGTGGGCACTTTCCACCCCCTCTGACAGCAGGAACATTCCTATTCTTAGCTCAGTAGCTCATTACAATATAGGGTGTTCAAACCATTTTTTTTTACACAGTGACACACCGTCGCATTGTGAATCTGTTTTTCTGTGTTTACAAAGAAAGTGGAATACAGTGATACTATCTGCTATATAGATACATATTTTTAGATATTTAGACCCTTAAATTAATTTAATTTTCAATTAAGTGTGAAAAGGCAGTTTTTAAAACATAGATTTGTTTAACAGTTTTATCCTTTCCATGTTGTTTTAAAAACAACCACACATATTTCCTTAAGTATATGTAGTTACATACACAAATATACATACAGTACATACAATAAGCCCTCCTGTTTTACAAACTTTGCTTTAACTGATTTCGGATTTAACAGATTTTGTATTTAACAGACAAAATCTGCTACAGGGGAATGTGTAAAATCAGAAATACCGGACTTCCACCATGTTAATGGACACAGTAAAGTGCAAAAATAATAAAAGAATAAAAAATTTAAACATTTTTTGTACAAAATACCTTTAAATAAGTCTAAAAAGCATGAATAACAAATATGCTCTAAAGTGAAGGCCAATAGGTAAAGGGTTATGATGGGTGTTGTCTGTGTTTTGTATGCTTTAGAGCTCTTTAAAAACAATCATTATAAAAAATACACTAAAATGTTTACAATATTTCAAAATTATAACTCTGTAAAATGTGTGGATTTAATTTCCCCAGTGAACAGGATGTGCATTTATTAATTCTAGAAAAAAAAGCCTTTCTTGATTTCTCTAGTTCCTAGTTTTCTAGTTCCCTTTAAAATAAACTATTATTCCACAATGCAGAGTATTACATGGCCAGTATTTACATATGATATTTGTGATTTAAAGAAATTAACACAAGCAGCTTTTGGGGATTTAAGTGTTGGCTGAGTTATTGCAGGATAAAACACTAGAGATGTTGGTAAGAAAAAGATAATTTTGGGAAAGTTGAGGAATACACTGATACAAGAACACTTCCTAATGAGGTTAGGCATACTTTTGATGAAGATGATGAAGTTAACAGACTCTATGTTTACATAGATACTGAAATGAGGATTGTATTTTAGATTTTGTGTAGTTGCTAGCATTGAACTCTGTGTTGGATGCACATGAATTGAAGGAATGGGCAAACATACTGTAGCTGATGCTGATCCACAGAGCCAGCATATTAAGATGTTTATAATTAGAGGCAATTTGTTTCAATAACTAGGTATGGATACTGATGTGCAAGAGAGGTGGAAAGGCTGTTTCCTTAAGCCAGCACTATAAAATATTTTATTCTCAGTGAGATGCTGCCATTTCATAGTGGGTTTCTAACACTGTGTATAGTTCCATCCACACAGTGCCTTTACTTCCATCCATTTTCTAATCTCTTTATCCAGTACAGAGGATTTGGAGCCTATCCCAGTAAGCAACGGACACAAGGCAGAATACACCCTGGACATAGCGCCAGTCCATCACAGGACAGACAGACACAAATACATACACACCAGGGCCAGTTTTCCCATAAACCCATTAACTTACCAGTATGTTTTGGAGTGCGAGAGGGAGTTATATCACACATATGGAGAAAAACCATGTACTCAGAGAGAACATGCAAACCCCGCACACAGGACAGCAGGAATTGAACCTAGGATCCCAGTGCTGCAAGATAGCAATGCTAACCACTTTGCCACCATTAGAAATGGATGGATATTTTAGTTATCTTTCTAGTTCACAGGTTTGCATGCATAATTTAATTTTGAAAGCCACTGGGACATCAGGTACTACTGTTGTATTTATGAAAAAGAAACAAAACAAAAAGCATACTAACAACTGTGTCATCCTACTCCTTAGTTAATACATTTTATTATTTGTAAACAGTTAACATTGTTAGCAAAATATTTTGAATTATTTTTTACCCTGTTTTTTCTTAAGTTTTGTATTTAACGTATTATATGATAGTCAGATTTAATGTATATTTGAACAATGAAAATATATTTTTACAAGATGCGGGGGAAAGTGCAACAACTTATTACAGTGCTAAATTTAATAATATTTATTACTAATAGTTTATGCTAACACCTTACTTTCTTAATTTGATGTATTTAAAACAGTGAACTGAGGGAACATAACATTCAGAAATACAATCGTAAATAGTTTTGTGGTGTTTGTATAGATTAAACATTTCTAAAATGTATAACGTAACAAAATTAAAGACGTTTAAAATCTGTAATCTTTCCACTTGTAATGTCATTAAAAAGTACAAGTTTCTGCTTTGTCTAAGGATGGTATCAAAAAGTAGTCTAAGTGGTGAGAAAGCTGTGCTTAATGATAATTAAGGGACTTAAAAGTAAAAAGAGATGCTTCATATTGCTTGATTAATTTAAAAAACTAAGTTATAAATGCAGACGCGATTGGTGCCATTAAGTGCTCCAGGCAGCGGAACGTTTGTTCTGTACTGCTGAGCTCCGCGCCTCCTCCCTCTCTCGGTGCCATGCCGGGTCTAAATATCTAAACATATGTATCTATATAGCAGGTAGTATCACTGTATTCCACTTTCTTTGTAAACACGGAAAAACAGATTCACAACGCGACGGTGTGTCACTGTGTAAAAAAAAAAAATGGTTTGTATTATAATGAGCTGCTGAGCTAAGAATAGGAGTTCCTGGTGTCAGAGGGGGTGGAAAGTGCCCGCGGTCATTTAATTAGTATTACAATTCGCACTGATTCCCTTGCGAAGATATGGACATAAGAATATTCGTGTGTGGTCAAAAAATGGCATTAAGCACTTAAAATTAATATGGTTAATAATAGTAAACTGTAACATGCTGTAACAAGATTGGCTAAACTGGGAAGCCTGTTCCCACACACCCTGCCCCCACTGCCATTAGAATATACACAAAGCACTCCCCAGACTGTCTGCCCGTTTCACTGTTACCTGGATACCTCTTTGTTTAGAACTCACCCTCCCCCCTGCCTGTCTGGCTTCTTTTAATCCTTCTGTGCCCGGATTGCAGCGGGTAAGATGTTTTTCCAAGAAAGAAAGAGAAATTAAAAAAAGAGAAATTTCACCAGAGCCTCTTCTCTTCTTGTGTCTAATTTTTAGTTTAGAAGGATTCAAGCAGGATTTTAGATGAAAGGCAGTGACCTTAATCAAGCCCAAATCATAATTGAACCCATTCAGCAGAAACCCTCACACCTGAAGAAGGCTTGTGTTTTCTCTCTTCTCTTTTAAGCATGTGTACAATGCTGTAATACAATTTAAAATAAAAGTTTAAACAGTATCAACTAAACTCCATTAATATAAGTATTGAGTGGTATTCAATAAATACAGCTTTTTAGTATAGATTACACTTTTCTAAAATGTATTTAAAAAATAAAAACGATTACAATCTAATCTTTCCACATTTGATCCAAAAATCCCAAGAAAAATAAATCTAAACGGGGAGAAAGCTATGCTGAAAGTTTATTAAGATACTTAGAAGACAAAGATAACAATTTACGTTGCAATTGTCCGATTGTGAATTAAAAATACATATAATTAAACATGCGTTTGCAATTTAAATCAAAAGCGATTTAAATCTATAAAAATGTTTATATTGTAACGCATACTGTACAGCCTCCATTTCTCTATAAAAATTTAAAAGATCGTTTGAGCAGCCTAAGAGGGGGGTTCTGCTCTCAGTGACAGCTGACAATCCACCATACACTCAAGTGACAAATTAATAATGCCAATGTAAATGTCGTATTTACAATTTGTTCATAATAGAAATGTTAAGTTCTCTAAAGCTTTGTGATAGTTTACCCAGGCAGCAAAAGATCAGCTACACTGGGAAGATGCGACACCGAAGATATGATTAATAACCTTTTAAATCTGAAGGGAGATCTAAAGGGATCCCCCCACACACACACGCACGATAGAAGCAGGAAGCAGAAGCAGGGACAGCTGTCAGAAGGAAACAAGGTGACTATTCATTGTTATTAAAAATGACTTACATTCGAACATGTTGTGATATGTAGAAATATAAAAAGTCAATTAATTGTCCATAGTATTGCTATTTTATTTTTTTTAAAGAAATGTTTGTTAAAAGAAAAGTTGTGGCATCAGCTGGATTTGAACATACAACCTCCGGTTCAGAGGTCAGGAACATAGACCACAGTACCACCCACAAGGTCGCATGAGAAGAGGCGAAACAGCCCCACATACAGAATCAACAGACATTGTACAGCGTGTACTACTGTGTTGCAGTATATGAATATAATTATATCGTTATTAATTTCTTTAGATATGCGATTCCATATTATATTAGCAGAAAAGCTTAAAACTACCACTTTTTATACACGCTATTTCACATGTTAGTTAAAGACTTTGATGCTTAAAATGTTTCGGGAGAAATGGAATACTGGTGTGTATTTTTTCTTTAAAGTACCGAGACCAGCCATATACTGTAATACTGTATGTTTATGTTCCAAAATTAATATCGTTTATGGCCTTCACATGCATTACAGTATGCTCCTATTCTTTTTATGCTCAGCTACTAAGATTTCCCTTCAGTGGTAAAATTCCATATAAATATTCAATACTAAAACGGGCACAGTAAAGACATTTAAATCTTTCTACGACCGACCAATGCACCACGAGTGCCCCTGTCAGTCTACCAATCATGTACCACAGTATTGCACGTCATCGCGCGTCACGATTTGCAAGGACGTAGCCAATTACCCACGGTACATGTCTGTGCCGCGCACTTTGAATGGCTGCATCTGTATGTCATTTTTAAGCCATTTTTTTGACCACGCACGAATATTCTTTTCTCCATATCTTCGCAATGGAAACACAGAACGCCTTCAAACCAAATGCATTTTAAAGACCATGACTTGTGAAAATTTTCACACTCTCTACATCAAACTATCAGTGAGCTAATTATCTTTTTTTAAACCTCCGTTTTTTCAATGATGCATAATTACGCACTAACTGGAACCTGGTGGACCACTCTATACACACGTTCACAATGTGAGAAAGACTGCTCAATACGGTTTTGTGCGAAAAACCTGTATATCATCATAGGAAGCAGAACAGTGCAGTCTCCAATTCCCCAGACTGTAAACATGGGACCAAAGCTTTGTTTGATTTCTGAAACCCTTTCTTTGTGTCCTGTTTTCATTCAGGTAAGGGTCAACTATATACACAATACTGCTGACAGCAGGAAAATTAACAATATTCTTTACTCAGCAGCATATTAAAAACAGCTCCCATGATGTACCAACTGATTTTTTACACAGAAGGCTGACACAGCTTTGCGTTCTGAATCTCTTTTTCTCGTGCTTTTATTTAATGTGGCACTATGCACTGGGATAGGGGAATGCTGTTCAGAAGACAATAGCATTCAAACCACAGCACCCACAATGCTGCAAGTAAGTGTTTTACACACTAAGCAGGTCCTCTGACCTTTCCAAGCCTTGCTTTGGCTTGTGAAACCTTTTTGTTTTATATTGGCACCATGAGACATGCAATACACTGGGATAGTGGGGTCTTCTTCATGACTCAATTTCTTTTTAAGCACAACACCCACAATGCTGCAGCTACGTGTTTCACATACTAGGCCGGTCCTCTGACCTTTCCCAGCTTTGTTTTGGGTTGTGAAACTTTTCTTTATTTTTTAATGATTTTTTGAATATAGCACTACAGGTAATATACTGAAATAAGGGGGTCTTCTTTAAAATGCATTTGGTTTGAAGGCGTTCTGTGTTTCCATTGTGTTGATATGGACAAGAGAATATTACTGAGTTGTCAAAAAAATGTCATAAAAACGACAAAGTGAAGGCTGTGAAAACAGTCACAATGTACTTTATACACAAAGCAAGTGTTCTCGTAACCCTAGGAGGTTTCGTGAAAACGTTACTGGCATGCCAAAATCGTTATCGAACTTTACCCCGGTGCATGCCGGGAGGAATTCATGCACTACAGATGAAAGGGGGCAGGCACGTACAGTTCACATTGAAGCCACAAGTACTCTTCTCGGATGTTGCACAAACAAATCCTAATGTCCTGAAAGCATTGCAGCATGTTTGTGTCTCTCTTCCTGTAGCTGCAGGACGACTGACACGAATGGACAATCACAATCTGTGGCGTTTAGCGTGACATAGTCTTGCAGGCATCGTGCTGTCTCACTGCAATACTATACCGCTGGAGGAAACAGTCCATCTGGCCATGAAACTCATTTATAGTATTATAATATAACTATAATATAAGTATAATAACAAAGAGCTATAGTAGCTCTTTGTGCATCCTGGTGTGTGTATATCTCCAGGTATATCTATGTGAAGCTTTTGAGTTAAAGGTTATACTGCATCCAATCTAAGTTCTGTAACAGAAAATAATACAACCACTCATTTTTATGATTTCATGCAGATCCAGAATTAAAAAATCCCCATTTAAATTCATTGTAGTACGGTGTGTTCTTTGCCGGGCTACAAATTTTGGTACCAGAAATGGGGTATTCTGAGCATTTAGATGAAACTTTGGATGCCGTATAAGGTAAAATAAATAAAAAAATACGGTAGTGGTGAAGAGCTGCACTGCGGGTGTCTGGTCTGCCCAGAGAGGTGGGGGAAGGGACGTCCGGAGCAGGGACCTAGGAGAGGATCGACGGCAGAACCAGCATTCTGGACTGTTCTAGTGCACGTTGGCAGATATTTTAGTGCTATTTATCACTTTCTGTAGTCAGTCACTGAGTTTGAGTTTGTAGGCATCCTCTCATGAGGCACCAATAAATGTAGGGGTTTTGTGCATTTACAGGGACAATTATTAATTGTAGCAGTAAGTCACAAAATGATTCTTTGATGGCTATTAGAAAACCAACCTTGCGGTATAACACACACACACAAGGATACTATTACACGACAATACATTTATTAAGGCATAAAATGTGTATATAAACATAACAGATCTTATAGTGAGGGTTAGCAGAATACAAAAGGTATATATTGATCACGAAGAGTTACAAACCAAGAAGGACATACATTCAGTATACCATTCATTTATACCATTTCGTTAATGAGCTTTGATTTCAGCTTCTACACTAGATACTCAAAAGCAAGTACATCACTCATAGGAATTAAACTGATATCAACTGGGGTTGAGGTAACAATTGAATTCTCGAGCTGTAACTCAGAATGTTGAATACTCATCCAATCTGTGTGGATTCAGATCTCCCGCGGACACAAAGAAACAGTGGCAGGCTTGTTGCTGTGTCCAATCACCATTCTCTGGCCTAGTGTCAGGCAGTGCTGGTTTAGCATGAGGGAAGTGGGAGAGATTCCTGCTACGACGCTCTGGTAGTAGGCTCTCTGAAGACCGGCTAGTTAGTTCTGGCTTACTAGTGAGAGTTTGTGCACATGAGAAAAGCGACTGCGGGTCCAAGCAGGTCACACTCTTTAGACAGGAAGAAGACCGGTTCGTTCCTGATGTATTGCTCCTTTTACAACCACTTGGACACACCGCTCTGAGACATCTGCATTCGGTGCGCGCTCCGCCTGCTCGCTGAGCAAGTTGCCACCTTTACATACAAAAGCAACATCGACACCAAGAGAAAGGATGACAAATGGCTTTTATCTGGAACTTTTCATGTCCAAGGAGCTCAATGTGCTTTCCGTGTACAACAGGGCCACTGAACTCCACACCGGCCACTGAAGCACAGCAGTGGCTTGATGGCTTGACATCTCCCAAAGAAAATGTTGAAATCGCATGTGGAACAGAAAAATGACCCTTCAAGTACAAGGGAAAAAAAAAGATCATCTGGAGCACGCCAACACATGTACGGACAGCCCAGTTCCCTTGACGAGGTGGCCAAGTGGTTAAGGCAATGGACTGCTAATCCATTGTGCTTTGCATGCATGGGTTTGAATCCCATCCTTGTCACATTCAGCATCTGACACATGTGCCCATTCAAAGTTGGCCTTGCTTTCTTTTGCTCCGGTACTAGAGCAGTACATTTTCTAGCTGTGGCTGAAGATGGTATAGTAGGCTAACATCGGTATCGAGCAGTGACAGTAACAGTATTTACTGAGAGAGAGAGAGGCAGCTCAGAAGATGAGCTCCTAATTTCTTTGAGATTTTATTGTTTTCTGTAACTGAACAAATAGTCTAGGAATAAGGCAACATCTAACAAAAACTAAAGAAAACCAAAGAAGTAAAGAAATAATTTATCATTGAAAAAAAAACAACAAAGCAAACATCTGAAAATCTGAAGACCAACTATAAGACACAGCTACACCTGAAGATAAAGGACCTGAGGAAAAACTTCAAAGAGAAAAATCTTCAAGAAATGAAGAGGAACAAACAGAAAAAAGGAACAATTAAAACAAGGAAATAGGATAAGAAGACAAGAAAGAAATAAAAAGTACACCAAAGGAAACAAGAAGGAAAGGGAAAATACAAGCAGCATCAAGAGAAGCCAAGAACTCAGCCATAAGCACGAAAAACAACTGGTAAGCCCTGATCTTTCTTCTCCTTATTTGAAGAGGCCTCTAAAATTGAACTGATTTACTAATTAAAAGTAAAAAAAAAGTCTTTAGAAAAAGTTACCTTAAAGTTTAAACTAAACCAAATACCACTTGAGCCCATTAAACTCAAAAGGCCAAAGTTGAAGAACCTGTTCCCAAGCAACAGTGGGGCTGATTATATTCAAAACGCCCTAGCCAGGCTGTCTTTTTGCTCTTCTCACCTGGGCCGATTGTATTTAAAAGAAGCAAGATGAATACAGAGCAGAAGACAGCCCCACTGGACCAGCCCTGCCCTCTCAGCACAGTACTCCAACACCCTGAGGACGCGAAAACCGTTAAGACCAGGAAACAGTACAAAGACACATGGATGAAGGAAAATCCAGAGACCCTTATCGCTGACTACTGCCAGGCAGGAGAAAAACACATTAAAACCTGCTCTTCTTTACTGAGCACCCAAATGCCTGGCACACAGCTGTGTGCAAGACATATACAAACACCACGAGAAGGGGCATCAGCAAAGGCAGGCAAATCTCCATAGGGGGTGACAGCGAGCTAGAAGACACTGTCCTGACCGTCAACACTTACCTCAATGGTACAGTGATGATAAAGGGCAGTGAGGCTGCTCTGGAGCTATTTGAGGAAAAGTTCACGGACCTGAAATCACAGGCTGACCTGGAGAAACCTCCCCCAGAAACAGGAGAGAGACCCAGTAGCCTGATGCCTACCACACCGGAGAGTTCAGCTCCACCTGACTCTGAGCCCACGAACACAGCCACAGCTACAGAACAGATCAGCAAGAGTGTAGCCCTAGGCAACACTGAATCACACCACCCAGACACACACTGCCCACACCAAACCCCCTATGACCACAGCACAGCGCGCCTCCTGAGAGAGAAACTCTCTGCTCTGGAGCTGGACTTCACTGAGTCCAAGGAACTGATGCTGGGGAGACTCACAGAGGGGCAGACAGCACAACAGCTAAGAGACGAGGTTAACAAACACAGGAACGAATGCAAAACCTCCAACAAACAGCTCAGGGCACAGATGGAAGAGTTGCTGCAGGACAACAGTAAGCTGCAGTCGGAAGTAGCAGAGCTGAGAGAGGAGGTGCAGCTCGTGGAGAGGACAAGCAAGACCCTCAAAGAACAGCTGAGGAAACTCACTACTTCCCACTGCAGCCCCGACTGCAACAGATCAGCCCTGAGGCCCAGAACACACAACACACAACACCCACCCCCAACCCGCAAAGACACACCAACCCCCACACAACCTGACATCCCTACAACCCCCACCACCAACTCCCACTTACCCAGTACCCCCACCGTAGCAAACACCACACCCACTGCACCCCCGGCATCCCAGATCCGCTCACAATACCACTGCCCAAAAGCACATCCACCTTGCCAAACACTCAGGGTGACCCACACACACACCCAGCCCCAGAGATGGCCCCACTCAGCACCTGCACCTCACACACTGCACCCCCCATGCAGCCCCCCGCCTGGCAGCACACCAGACACCAGAGGCAGATGCATGGAAGTAGCCCTTCTCATTAACTCCAACGGGAAGCACATCGATGAGCACAGGCTCTTCCCGGGACTACAAACAGCAAAGCTCTGGTGTCCGACGACAGAGAAGGCCCTGCAGCTGCTGTCCAGGTCTGTCCTGGGAGCCCCACGGCACATCATCATCCACACTGGCACCAACGATCTGAGGACCTGGAGGGAGCAGGTGGCCCAGTCCATTAGGAGAGTGGCAGAGAGGGCCATACAGGAGTTCCCTCGCGCCCAATTGTCATCTCCACCCTGCTGTCAAGACAGGATGAGCAGCACCACACCATCCAGAGAATCAACGCTGAGATCTCACAGTGCTGTGCCCTGCTCCCAAACATCTACCTGGCCCATCACTCCACCCTTGGATCACAGCATCTACATGACCATAAACACCTCAAAAAACAGACCATCGGACTCTTCACAAAAACTCTGAAAGACACCACACTGGGCAGACACCCAAACAACACCCCAGAGAGAAACAGCAGGACTACCAGAGGAACACCCCAACACCCACACCCCCACCCCAGACCAGCTCAACCCACAAGGAACAGAACCAGCCCCATCCTACAGCCCTCCAACCCAGACCAACGACCGAACGGGACCAGAACCAGCGCCGCACCCCACGCCCCTCAGCCAGGCCAGCAGCTGAACCAGGCCAATCCACAAACCCCCACCCAGCACAACAGCAGAACTGGGCCGAGCCCCTCCTGCACAGCTACGCCGCAGCCCTGGCCAGACCAGCAGTCCCGAGCAGTTTGGAGCTGGGACAAATCTGGCAGCTCCTGAACCTCATCTGCACCCGGCTTATGAGCTAAACTACCACCACCCACAGCGACAGACAATACTGTTTTTGTTGATGATGTAAATGTCCGACACAAATTTGTTACAGTTCCAGAAAGCAAAAACAAACTGCAAAGATAATTCAAACGATAACAATGAGATCTCTAACGATAAGTATATGGAACATTTAGGTTCTGGGCTCGTCAGCATTTGGGCTGAAGAACAGTGATCCTGACTTTATCAAGAATGTAAAGGAGACAGACATCATGATCCTACAGGAGACATGGTGTCGGGAAGACTTGGCTACCCACTGTCCCCCCGGCTACAAGGAGATCATGGTGGCCTTTGTCAAAAAAAACCAAATCACCCGGGGCAGAGACTCTGGGGGGATCATTGTGTGGTACAGAGCGGAGCTCAGTCACTCCATACAATTAGTTAAGAGAGAAGAGTCACATGTTTGGCTTAAAATCAAAAGAAATACCATATGTACAGAAAATGAGGTTTTTCTGTGTGCTGTGTACATCCCACCCTCAGAATCCCCTTACTACAGTGAGGGAATTCTCCCCAGTCTCCACACGGAGATCGGTCATTTCCAGGGCCAGGGAAACGTGCTGCTCTGTGGTGACCTCAATGCACGAACAGGCACACTGGCAGACTTTACTAGCACACAGGGAAACACTCATGTACCACACACCAGTCACCTCACACAGGTGCAGCCATGACACCACGGTCAACAGCACCGGGCGCGAGCTGCTCCAGCTGTCAAGGGCTGTGCCTGTACATCGTCAAAGGCAGCACTAGAGGGGACTCTCTAGGCAGGTTCACCTTCAGCTCAGCTCTGGGCAGCAGTGTGGTGGACTACGCCATCACCGACCTGGACCCCTCCTGTATCAGTGCCTTCACTATCAGGCCACAAACTCCTCTCTCCGACCATAGCCAGATCACACTCTACATGAAGAGAGCACACCAGCACAGAGACACACTGACACAGCCCAGCCAGCTGTACGACCTCAACCAGGCGTACAGATGGGACACAAACAGCCTAGACAGATACCAAACTGTACTGGGCGATGAAGAAATTCACATTCCTAAACACTCCGTATCAAACCAACAAATTAGGCATAAACTTGGCCACACAAAAACTAAATCACCTATTTCACAAACTGGCATCAAAATCTAAACTAAGACCACGCAAAGCCTGTGGCCAAGATGGAGTCATAAATGAGATGCTGAGACACAGCAGCCCAAAGTTGCAACAAGCCCTGCTCAAACTCCTCAATCTCATCATGACAGCCGGATGTTTCCCCGAGGCCTGGAACCAAGGACTGATCACGCCCATCTAAAGAGTGGAGATAGTCTCTATCCCAACAACTACCGGGGCATCTGTGTGAACAGTAACCTGGGGAAGGTATTCTGCAGTATCCTAAATACACGAATAGTGGCCTTCCTTACTGAACACAATGTCCTGAGCAAGAGTCAGATTGGCTTCTTACCAGATCACCGCACATCTGATCACATTTACACCCTACACACACTGATAGAGAAACACGTCCACCAAAAACACAAAGGAATAATTTTTGCCTGCTTTGTCGATTTCAAAAAAGCATTTGACTCGATTTGGCATGAAAGATTGTTTTATAAACTACTCCAAAGTGGCATAGGAGGCAATGTGTACGACATAATTAAATCAATGTATTCAGAGAGCAAATGTGCAGTGAAAATTGGAAACAAAAGGACCAAATTCTTCACCCAATGCCGTGGGGTGAGACAGGCCTGCAGCCTGTGCCCAACACTGTTCAATATCTATATCAACGAATTAACAGGAATGTTGGAAAAGTCTGCAGCTCCTGGTCTCACACTACACGACACAGAAATCATGTTCCTGCTCTATGCAGATGACCTGGTCCTGCTGTCGCCCACAGAACAGGGGCTGCAGCAGAACCCGGCACTGCTAGAGCAGTACTGTCAGACCTGGGCACTGACAGTCAATCTGGACAAGACCAGAGTTATGGTTTTCCAGAAGAAAGCCAGACCTCAGGGAAACAGGTACAAATTCACACTCAACAGCAACACATTGGAGCATACATCCAGCTACACATATCTCGGTCTCACCATCAGCTCATCTGGGAGTTTTGACCTGGCAGTGAAGGCACTGAGGGAGAAGGCACTCAGGGCATTCTACGCAATAAGAAGGAGGCTCTTCAACATCGACCCACCAACAAGAATCTGGCTCCAAATATTTAAAAGTGTAGTCCAACCCATTGCCCTATACGGCAGTGAAGTGTGGGCCCCCCTCACAGTCCAGGAGTACACTCAATGGGACAAACACCCCACAGAAACTATGCACATGGAGATCTGTAGAAACATCCTCCATGTGCCGAGAAAAACACCTAACAACGGAGGCAGGGACGAATTAGGCCAGTACCCACTATTGATAAACATACAAAAAAGATTATTAAAGTATTGGCTACACCTAAAAAACAGTGACCAAAATTCATACCACCACAAAGCCCTGCTGAGCCAAGAGCTGAGCCCAAAACAGAGCCCCCTGAGCCAGCTGGTCCTGAGGCTCACTGACACAAGCCACACCGACACTAACCAGCATCAGGACAGCACTGCTAGAGCACCACAACTCAGACTCAACCACATCACAGACCAAACAGCAATATCTCACACACTGGGACACACACACACAAACACAACATAAACTGCAATGCTACAGAACCCTAAACAGGCAATACACACAAGCTGAATATTTGACCAAGATAAGAAACAACAAAAAGAAACAAACCCTGAGGAAGTAAAGGCTCAGTGACCACAGCCTGGCAATAGAAACTGGGCAACACAGGCAGACCTGGCTGCCCAAAGAGGACGGGCTGTGCTCCCACTGCCAGCGGGGAGAAATAGAGGCAGAGATGCACTTCCTACTGCACTGTGACAGATACTCTGGGATTAGAGAAACATCCTTCCCTAAATTCAGAAATCTAGTCCCAGAGATCCCACACCTGCCAGATCACAACGGGTCCCAATCCTACTGGGAGAGGGAGGAGGGAACTCAGTTGAACTGGGAGCCCAGTATGTGATCTCCTGTCACAGCCTGAGGAACAGTGAGCCTGTCTCCCAATAATGCTCAATATGTTTACAGTATATGTAAATATTTTATGACATGTCTCTGTTGTAAATGTCTGTAGATTTTATTCTATGTTTTGTTCTATGTTAATTTTATTATTTTATTTGCTTTGGCAACACTGATTGTACCCATCGGTCATGCTAATAAAGCACATTGAATTGAATAGTATTTACGTGCCACTGCTCCCAAGTGGCTCTGAGTTAAGACTGCTCTTTCACTTACTTGCAACGCAAACGGAGAAAGCAATTTTTGACAGTCTCTCGAGAGACTGTGCTAGGTGTTTAGAGATAGACTTTGTCAGTTCCCCCTGGAATGATGGCCTCTCAAATAGTTTGTGATTCCTCTAGACGTTATACAGTACAATCAAAAGCGCAACAAAAGTGTTTTCCGTGGAGCAGGTTTCAGACCCGTAGACCAGTTTTATTTGTACAGCAGGACGCATTCCCAAACGCGAATCTCCTGTTTTAGAAATGCTTTGGGCGGCGTGAAATGAAAATAAGAAATCAATTCCAGATGCACACGGAAGCAATCAAGTGTTTCATCCGAACTGTTTCAAAGACTGCTCAAGAGCTTTCCTTTCACAAACGCGCAACGATTAATGATGGGGGTGCACCCTTCAATGCGCCTTACATCTCTAGGTAGTGATTGAGACGATTTGTAGCGTGTGCTCATTTCCATATATGCCCCGTGCTGCAGTGGTAGGATGACGTACAATACTGCTTCGACACGTAACGGCATTATATTCAACTGCAGGAGCTGAGAGCTTTCGTAAGCGCGTAAATCAAAGGCAATTCCTGCGTCTAACACTAATGTAAATGCTTTTCAAAGTGCAGTGTGGTGCAGCTTGTAAAATCCTTGTCCACATTTCTCGTTTGTTGATGTTTTTTCTGTCTGCCAAAGTTGCATTTTGACATCCGGACGGGGAGACTTGATCATTCGAACGTGAAGCTGCCCTTAAACCCTCTGAGGCGTATCTGTCTGCCGGCATGTATTTTGTCAAAGATTTTTTTTTAACGGAGAGCGACTTTGAAAAGGTTTCCGCAGCCACCTCGCACTCCATGTTAGATTGTAGGAGGAATGCAGCGGCAGCAAAGCTTGCTGTAATCGTAGCCGCGTGGTTAAGGCGATAGACTAAAAATCTGTTGGGGACTCCCCGCGCAGTTTTGAATCCTGCCGACTACGGCGTCTGCCGTACGTCACCGTATGCCTGCGCGGCAAAGGCAAAGTGCCGCTTCCCCTTTTTCTAGTACTATAAAAACGCTAAATCGCTTGGACCCTCTGCCATGGAAATCAATTCTTCAGATAACGACACGTTTTGTGTTCGCACGACCGGTGTTCTACTTATGCCTTTGAAAACCTAATAAAGCTGAAAGAACCGACACGATAGGTTCTTGTAAAGCACGCCTGTAAAGAACTGTTAACATCAAAGGGTTTCAGTGTATTAACTGAGGAGAAGGCCTGATCGCTAATTGTTGACTTTTTATTTGGTGTGAGAAACACCCTCACTGCGCATGAAGTGCAACAAATGTAGCCGCAGAAATTGCATAACGCTTTCATTTATGCTATTGCAGACACCAACGTTGCCTAGATAGAAAACCGAAATAGCCATGGGTTTGCTTGCTGGTTTGAAGGATCTCTCTTCGAATCTCTATCATTTGTCAATGGAAGTAAAAGGTACTTCTACCTACTACATGTTCAGATTCAAACCCGCAGCTGTTCTTCAAGTTTATTTTTTGACTAATTACAACTGAGTGTCGCATGAGCAGTTACATAAACTTATCTGGCATATTTTAACACAAATGCCATTCTTAAATTAAAACTAACAGTACATTGTCAGGGACATTCAGTTATATACAAACAAGAGACAGACAAGAGAATATTTCTACCTTTCATGTGGACTACAGATGCAGCCATTCAAAGTGCGCGGCACTGACACGTACCGGAGGTAATTGGCTACGGCCTCGCGGATCGTGACGCGCGATGACGCAATATACCGCGGTACGTGATTGGTTGACCGACAGGGGCACTTGTGGTGCGTTGGTCGGTCGTAGAAAGATTTAAATGTCTTTACTGTGCCTGTTTTAGTATTGAATATTTATATGGAATTTTACCACTGAAGGGAAATCTTAGTAGCTGAGCATAAAAAGAATAGGAGCATACTGTAACGCGTGTGAAGGCCATGAACGATATTAATTTTGGAACATAAACATACAGTATATGGCTGGTCTCGGTACTTTAAAGAAAAAATACACACCAGTATTCCATTTCTCCCTAAACATTTTAAGCATCGAAGTCTTTAACTAACGTGATACCGGAGGCAACAAGCATACTTTTAGAATTTGATTAAAAGGGAATATACAGATGCAGCCATTCAAAACAAGCGGGGTATGCTGCGGTATAACACGGTGGGCGTGTCACAGTAAACCGCATCATACCGTATGCAAATTAGATTATGTTAATAGTATCCGGAATCACCTTGTAAAACCGCCAGGTGGAGCTAATAAAGGTTAACCTCTCCTGTACAGCATTTGAGCTGTCACCAGAAAACGTCAGTTTCGAATCACTGCTGAGGGACAATCTTTATTCAATTAAGAATTTAAGTTGTTTACTCTTTAGAATTTTAAATTTAAACAGTGTATTACAGCATGTTAATCATTAAACATTAAAAAGGTGGTATAGTTTATAAAAGCAAGATTGTTCTTTTGGACAAAAGTACACAACCTACCACCTTTATCATAAATATTTTAATTATGCAGGAATATTTTATGCATCAAAGTCTTTACCGAAGATATTACTAATAGTATTAATAATGAATGACCTTGGACAAGCTGTAAGCTCAAAATATTACCCTCATCCACATTCTTTGTAACCATCTTTGTAAACGAAAAGAGTTTATTTTTTCATTGACAAAAAGTAACACCACAGCATTTAGTTGATCCGATCACGCATTCGTTTCCAATCATACAAAGTAATTCTTGAGAATCTCCGATTCACCATGCCTTTCACATGCTCATAAACGATATTAATTTAGGAACATAAACATATTACTGTATGTAAACTGCACTGTAGATTGCTGGTCTTGGTAGTTTAAAGAAAAAATACACACCAGTATTCCATTTCTCCCTAAACATTTTAAGCATCAAAGTCTTACATGTTGTTATTTGGGAAACGTTTTTACGTGTTCCTTCTGACCATATTAGGATTATATACTTTGTGAAAAGTGATAGTCTTTTAACCTTTTCTGTGAATTCGCTTGTTATCTAACAAATGCATACTTTTAGAATTTGATTAACAGGGAATATAAAATGGAATTGCGTATCTAAACAAATTAATAATGATATAATTATATTAATGTACTGTCTGGCGGAATAAACTGAAGAGGTTAGTTAATGCGACACGGAATTATTAAGAATTATCACCTCTTTTTACACTTGAGAACAAATGAGAACATTCCACTCAGTGGGCGGTGCATTGTTATCTCAATCACCTGCTAATTCGTTTTACACCACTGGACTACAGGAGAATGTGACTGTACTGTATCTGTACAGAATGTGTGTTTCAATCAATACAGTAATTGATTATAATCGCAATCGCTAGTTTAATTAAATGCCTTTTTTGATTCACAATCTGAAAATGAAAACCACGGTAAAGTCACCTTGAATTTAAAAAAAACGATTTTGGCACGCCTGTAGCATTTTCACGAAACCTCCTAGAGTTGTGAGAACACTTGCTTTGTGTATAAAGTACATTGTGAATGTTTTCACAGCCTTCACTTTGTCGTTTTTATGCCATTTTTTTTGACCACGCACAAATATTCCTATGTCCGTATCTTCGCAAGGGAATCAGTGCGAATTTTAATACTAATTAAATGACCGCGGGCACTTTCCACCCCCTCTACATTCTCAGAGTAGAACAGACTAACCTTCTAATGAAAGACGGTCCACCCCCCCTTAAACTTAAACTTAATATGGTCAGTAACAGTAAACAGTAACATGGTCAGAAGGAGCACGTACAAACGTTTCCGAAATAACCACATGTAAGACTCTGATGCTTAAAATGTTTAGGGAGAAAGTGGAATACTGGTGTGTATTTTTTCTTTAAACTACCAATACCAGCCATATACAGTCTGTAACGTAGGGATTTCTAGATGTCTTTATTTAGTGGTTACATTAGTGACAAAGGCTAAACTTTTAGCTTCAGTAACGCGTACGCCATATGGCATACATGTTTGTTTTGGGTTTTGCTTGTTCACCTATCTTCCCTTTTTATAAAACGACATGGTTGAAAACTGTTCCAGAGCCACTGTTGTTTCATCAGTGAAAAGTACATCATGAAATGCCTCTCCCTGTTCAATCCACTGGAAAAAAGAAAAGGAGCATAAAGCGTCTGATGGTCATAAACGATATTCATTTAGGAACAGCATCAGAGATATGTTTTTAACTGCACTGCATCGGAGAGAATACCATAGTGTGTTTTTTTTTTACTCCCTGGCGGAAACTGGCTTCCATAAGAATCAGTATGGCTCAGAGATTAAATAAAACTTCACTCGCACCAAACAAATGTATATTTCTAAATATCATAACATGATCGAATTTAAGTCATTTTAATAACAATGAATAGTCACCTATGCGTTACAATACAAACATTTATATTGATTTAAATTGCGTTTAAATCGCTTTTATTTAAAACCCATAAATAAAGCTGATACTGTTTAGACTTTTAATTATTTAAAACTGTATTACAGCAGCACAATGCACAATGCAACGTAAATCGCTATCTTTGTCTTCTGTGTAATAATGTTCACCTCTCTGTCCAGCAAATTAACAATAGTAATAATAATGAACTTTATTGTATATGGCGCCTTTAAAGGTGGCTCCTCAAAGCGCTTTACAGGTTAAAAACAATAACAACAATACTGTTAGGCTGGGCAAACGATTTTTATTTTTTTTTAAAAAGAAATACAAAATGAGATATAATGATGTGTTCCGGCTTAGACATTAACGATGAGCATAACACGTGGGCGGCGTAGCGGTCGGCTCTGGCTTTCCCATCTACTGTATACCGATACACTGCAAGTACAACCCCCCTCTCTGCGGGAGTGCTGGCTGTGACGAATTAAACCGGTTTCACAGGTATTTTCAAAGTAGAAGGGGGCGAGATTTCCAGCGAAAGACACCTCCCCCCCTCAAAAACCCAGTAAGTACAGTACTTACTAGTTAAGAAAGCTAGGCTCCTCAATGAAATCGCTTTAACATGCTAATACGTTGGTGTAACAGTCCGGGCGTGGCAAGCTTCTAATGTCTCCCAACTATGGCGAAAGGAACCCTTCTTTCATTGGAAGACAATGAACATATTCTAGCCCTAAATGAATTAATAGCAAACATGGTTTACATAAAAGACATTTTTCCAAGAAAGTTTAGCCTTTGTCACTAATGAAACCACTAAATAAAGACATAAACATAGAAATCTTAAGATTTTTAAAATACATGACTTTGCTAAAATTTATTTAAAAATAAAAACGATTACAAACGCCAGCGGAGAGAGAGAACAGGGGAGGGATGTTGGTTTTGCATAAGGGGCGGGGAAATGAGGTCTGTTTGGGAATGTGGAGTTACATGTTCTGGCTGTTTGTGAATTATCGTTGTTGAGTATGGAGTGTTGAGGTATTGATTTTGTGCAATGCTTTATGTTGAAAATTAAGGTGGATTTTGTTTATGATAAAGAGGATAAACTGGGATGGCAGGAGGGTTTGGTTTTGCATAAGGGGCGGGGTTATGATAATTGGAGGAATTTGAGAGAGTTTAATGGTTTGATATATTTGATTTTGTATTGTGGTTGTTATCTATGTTTTTGGTTGGTATTATGTTTATATGGTTGTTTTTGTTGGTTGGTTGTTATTATGGTTATTAATAATACGATCTATAGTTGAAATCTGAGCCTAAATAAAAAGAAAAAGCATTTTCAGAGAGCAATTACGCTGTGTTTATATAGAATAAGTGATTAGGTTTATGAGCGATCTAAATACTTATTCGTTTAAAACGCTATATAAAATAAAGTTTATTATTAATTTGCTGGACAGAGTGGTGAACATTATTATGCATAAGACAAAGATAACGATTTACGTTAAAAGACATTTAATTAAACACGGGTTTGTGATTTAAATGGGAATGGGGGTGACGGGAACTCTTAATCTAAATAAAAATAAAATAAATAAAACAGGTTTCGATTGTTAATAACCACTTTTTATGGACGAAACACGGGTGATTTTTCTTCCTCCTGATCAGTTTAGAAATCTGTGTACGCTGTAAGGTTTTTACTTCTTAATTAAACTTTTAAAATAGACGATTCGAATAGAAAGAAATCCTCTTCCTGGTACAGTATGTATAGCAAACCAGCACGTCTTTTTTCTCCAATCAGAGGGGTGTCAGATGGTGTCAGCCAATCACCATTCTGAAGCCCTACCATAATCTCTGGTATAGGGAGAACCCAGAATTCTGTCCCATAGTTTATGTAGATAGATGATAGATAATTTTATTGATCCCATGAGGGAAATAAAGTAAATCATTTTCATTTTAGGAAATTATTAAACGCTCGGTTAAAAGCAAAGGAGATTGTCTGTTATAGTGGACATAAAAACAAGAGTTTGCTGCGGCGTTATTGGAAACCCAAATTTAACAAAAAATCGCTGGCATTATATCCTAGAAGACACAGACCGGCACCAGACCGGGAGAATGCCCGCAACGTAAAAGAAAATGCCTGATGAACTAGGGATTGGACAGTTTTCAAGTGCTTGTACAATCGATGGAAATGTTCAAATAAAAGTGCAAAAGAAATAAACAAAATAATCATTTATTTCTTTATCATATTGGCTAGCTAATGTCCTCTCTTTGCTAGTTAGTGGCTGTGTTTCTGCGTTGATTAGCAACGGGTGACTGTTCTCAGGCGGAAGATGTAAACAGCTTAATTTTCGTGTTAAATAATTTTTAAATAATTTTATATTAAAATTCATTCTATACATCAATAGCATATTTGGGTACCGTTTCATAACACTTTTATGCTTAAAATGTTTATGGAGAAATGGAAGACTGGTGTGTATTTTTTCTTTAAAGTAAACTACCAAGACCAGCCATACACAGTACAGTTTACGTACATACAGTAATGTTTATGTTCCTAAATTAAGATCGTTTATGACCTTCAGATGCGTTATGCTCCTCTTCTTTTTATGCTCAGCTACTAAAATTTCCCTTTAGTGGTAAAATTCCAAATAAATATTCAATACTAAGCGGATTAAAATGTGCACAGTAAAGAGATTAAATGATTAAATCTTTTCACTACCAACCAATGCACCACGAGTGCCCCTGTCAGTCATTTTGGCCAGCCAATCACTTACCGCGGTGCCCTGTGGTGGCTTGTGGGTAGTTTACTGTACCGCAGGTTTGTACCGTGCATTTTGAATGGCTGCATCTGTAATATGGAATCGCGTATCTAAAGAAATTAATAACGATATAATTATATTCATGTACCACAACACAAGAATAGTACACGCTGTACAATGTCTGTTGATACTGTTTCTGTAGGGCTTTTTCAACACTCCTCATGTGACCTTGCCAGTGGTGCTGTGGGTTAGGTTCCTGACTTCATCCTATGTTGTGTGTTCAAATCCAGCTGGAGCCGTGACTTTTTTTTTTAACAAACATTTCTTTGAAACAATAAAACTTTTCCCTGGGTCAGAGATTACATAAAACTTCAGTCGCACCAAACAAATTACCACACACTGAACACTGAACATGTTAACCCAAATATGTCTCACAATACTTTTATGGTACATTACTTTGCTAAAATGTATTTAAAAATAAAAACGATTACAAACGCCAGCAGAGAGAGAGACACACACACACACAGTTCTTCATTGTCAAAAAGTAATTGTTTTTTACTTTGTCAGCACCCAGACAAACGCAAACGCAAACGCGTTATTAATTAAATGCTTTTATTCATTCTTAATCTAACTCACAAGTTGTCATCTGTTGTTGAAGCTCTGTGAGACTAGACTCACACATGGCTAGACTTGACTATTTAACCATGAGATTATGTTTATGTTTTGTGGCGTCTCCGGGGGAATAGATAAATGTAATAAGTACGAAAGTACTCACACCACAAACTCTTCTTTTATTTTCGTGAGGTTTCTTCCTTTTCTTTCGTTCGTCCGTCTTCCAAACCAGTCCGCAATCCGTTTTCTCTGTCCTTGTTCAGTCCATGTTCCAAAAGTTCGTAAAATCCAACAAATCCGCGTCGAGTCCAAATCACAAGCCGAATACCGTTATCCTTTACTTATTCCGAAAATCCGTTGTCCTTAAATCTTTATTCACTCAAACCAAACTCCCCTATCTTCTCCAACACGCATTCACCTACTGGGTTCCGCGCCGGTTCACTGTTTCCGGGGCATATATATTTTGTTTCCTGATGAGACCCACCTGCGTCTCGTTGTCTTTCAGCCTGAGCCCTTTCCATCTGCGGGTCAGCTGGTTTCTCTTAGCGGCCATCTTGGTCAGGTCTAAGTCAAGTACAGTGAGCAGATCGTTCCTAAAATACCTGTCCTGGATGACCCTCCCTCTGGTCCTCTTACATACCCTCCCCCTGAGATCAGCCCCGTCCTCGGGCTGTCTGGAAAAGAAACAATGCATTCGGGAGAGGGCATCGACATTACCTTGTTTTCTTCCTGGTCTATAAACCGTTTGGAACTGAAACCTCTGGAGACTAAGGCCCCATCGCGTAATCCGATCATTTTTGTCCATATTCCTTAACAACCAGGTTAGTGGCGCATGGTCAGTATACAAGATGAATCGTCTTCCCGATAAATAATATTTTAAATAATCCAGGGCCCATTTGATCGCAAGACACTCCTTTTCGATTGTGGAATAATGTTTCTCCGCAGGGCTTAATTTACGGCTAATATACAAAATGGGGTGCTCTGATCCTTCAATTTCCTGCGACAGTATGGCTCCAATCCCAGTGTCCGATGCATCAGTTTGTACCATGAATGTTTTGTTAAAATTAGGTACCTGTAAGACCGGCTGCGATGACAAAGTCTTTTTTAGTCCTTGAAAGGCCCTCTCTTCCCTTTCTGTCCATTTTATTTTTTTCAGGGCAACTCGTCTTTGTTAAGTTGTGCAATGGGGCAGCAATGGCGGCAAATCCTGAAATGAATCGACGATAGTAGCTTGCTAATCCCAAAAATGTTCTTATTTGCTTTTTTGTAGAAGGTCTAGGCCAGTTTCTAATTAACTGTACCTTCTGTTCTTGTGGCATGATCATTCCCCTCCCAATCGTATAACCGAGATAATTGGCTTCCTGGGTCCCTAGACAACATTTTTTTGGATTAGCAGTTAATCCTGCTTTCCGCAAAGCTCCGGTTACTGCTCCCAAGTGTAGTAGGTGTTGTTCCCAAGTCGTGCTATGAATTACGACGTCATCTAGGTAGGCAGCCGCAAAATCTCGATGAGGTCTGAGTATGCGGTCCATTAATCGCTGAAACGTAGCAGGTGTGCCGTGTAAACCAAACGGAAGGACCCGATACTGGTATAGCCCCTCCGGGGTGGCAAACGCGGTTTTGGCTTTAGCTTCTTCGGCTAGGGGTACTTGCCAATATCCCTTCATAAGGTCTAGCGTACTGATATATCGGGCGTTACCTAATCGCTCGATTAGCTCATCTATACGAGGCATAGGGTATGCGTCAAACAACGAGATCTCATTTAATCTTTTGAAGTTATTACAGAACCTAATAGTTCCGTCTGGCTTGGGTATCAGTACTATGGGACTAGCCCACTTGCTATGGGATTCTTCTATTATCCCCATTCTTAACATTTTTTCTACTTCTTCCTTAATTAGTTTCCTTTTTGCTTCAGGTACTCGATAGGGGGCCAACCTTACCCTTTTTCCTGGTTCCGTGATAATCTTATGTTGAATGAGGTGGGTTCAACCAGGACTTTGGGAAAAAAACATCCTTGTTTAGCGACAGGAACTCTTGTAATTCTTGCTTCTGCGCCGGAGCCAGGTCCCCCACGGCGACGGCACCCGTTTCTTCTTCCAAAGGATCAGGGGAGAAGTGGGTGAGCAAAACTTCTGCACCAGGCCATCTTATTAGTAAATTCATATGGTAGATTTGATGCTGTCTTCGTTTGTCAGGTTGCTTAACTTTATAAGTGACTGGACCCAATTTTTCCACCACCTCATAAGGCCCCTGCCAGGAGGCCAGGAATTTATATTCCGGGGTCGGGACCAATAGCAATACTTTGTCCCCTGGCTGAAATTCTCGCACTATAGCTCCCCTATCATAAATTTGCTGTTGCTGCGCCTGGGCCTTCTCCAGATTTTCCCTCACAATGGGAACAACAATGTTTATTCTTTCCCTCATTTGTTCCACATGTTCAATGACAGTCTGTAATGGTGAAGGCTGATGCTCCCAGGACTCTTTGACCAGGTCTAATAATCCCCGTGGTCTCCGAGCGTATAATAACTCAAAAGGAGAGAACCCAGTCGAGGCTTGCGGTACTTCTCGGATAGCAAACATTAGATAAGGGAGCAATTGATCCTAATTTTTGCCATCCTTTTGCATGGCCTTCCTCAGCATGCTTTTCAGGGTTTTATTGAAGCGCTCCACTAGTCCGTCTGTTTGCGGGTGATAAACAGAGGTTCTGATTTGATGAATACCCAAAAGCTTACTTAGGTCTTGCATGACCTTTGACATAAAAGGAGTCCCTTGATCGGTTAAGATCTCCTTAGGGATTCCAACTCCAGAGAAAACGTGCACTAGCTCTCTAGCTATGTTTTTGGCCGTAGCTGCCCTCAGAGGAATGGCTTCGGGGTACCTCGTGGCATAGTCCACTATCACCAGTATATACTGATGTCCCTTTGTAGTTTTAATCAGGGGTCCCACTAAGTCCATACCAATCCGCTCAAAAGGAGTATTTATTATTGGGAGGGGAATCAGAGGGTTTTTATAATAAGGTTGTGGGGCAGTTTCCTGACAGGTTGGGCATTCCCGACAATATCTTTCGATGGCCTTGTATATTCCGGGCCAGAAAAATCAAGAAAGTAGCCTTTCAGCCGTTTTCTTCACGCCCAGGTGTCCTCCCAAGAGGTGGCTATGGGCCAAGCTGAGGAGTTTCGACTGGTAGGCTCGGGGAATGAGAAGTTGCTCCACTTCTTCTTGTCCTCTCTTCTGGACCTGATAGAGGAGATTGTTTTTTACCATAAAGTAGGGGTAATTCAGGGGACTATTATTATTACATAACTCCCCCTCAATTTTTCTCACATGTCCCCATGCATGTCTTAAATTCCCATCTTCCAGCGGGGCCGTTCCGAACCTACCTCGATGTTCGGGTGGCTCCCAGTCTGGTAAATCCATATTTAAGAACTCATCTCCAAGTTCCGAGCCTTCTCCTGGCTGGTTCGCCTCTCCAGGGGAATCTGTGTTATCATCTGAATCTCCTGGACAGGGGAGTGGTTCTTGCCTAGCCAACTGGACATTATTCAAAATTTGAAGAAAGTGGGGACAGTCACGACCCAACACCACAGGGTAAGGCAATTGTTCAACCACCCCTACAGTCGAAGTATACATTCCCATTTCTGTAGTAATGGAAACTTTCACAGATGGATACACCTTAGTTTCCCCATGAATGCACGTAATAGGTATCCCCACCGCTTGCCTGACCTTGGTTCCTTCAGGTAGGGCTGAAGAGGTCACCAGGGTCACCATACATCCAGAGTCTAACAGGGCCTCGACAGGCTTTTCCCCTATCTTAATTTTAGCGATGTGGGGCGCCTCACAGGACGGAACGCTCGCCGTGAGGTAGTTGCATTTGGCTTCCTCTCTGGTGTCCACTTGCATAGGTTCACCCCAGTTGGGACACTTACTGGCCAAATGTCCCTCTTTATGGCACTTAAAACACCTACGGGACTCTTTCCATGGTTGGGGCCTTTGAACCAATCTTTTCTGAAAAGATGTTGTAAATTGAGGAGGATCTCGATGGTCCCGGTACTTCAGTGACCTCGTTCCATTCCCTGAACTCTCAGGTTTCCTCCTCTCCTCTTCCTTAATCAAGGCTTCTGTGGCATGCTGTCACTCCACTAAATCAACAGCCTGGTCTAAGGTCTGGGGATCCCCATCACTCACTTTTCTTTTCAAGTGAACAGGCAGACTCCTCACAAAGTGGTCCAATACTACTTTTTCTACCACTTGCCCAGAGTTTAGTTTTTCTGGCTGAAGCCATTTCTTCGCCAGATGAATCAGGTCAAACATCTGAGATCTGGCGGGCTTGTCCATTTGATACTTTCAGTTATGGAACCGGACTGCTCTTATCGCCATGGTTACCCCTAATCTCGCCAAAATCTCCTTTTTTAGAGTTTCATAGTTCTCCGCATCCTCTTCTTTTAAATCGTAATAAGCCTTCTGGGCTTCCCCAATTAAATAAGACGCTACTCTCCCTGCCCATTGCTCTCTGGGCCATGCATTCCTGGCAGCTGTTCTCTCAAAGGTGGTTAAATATGCTTCTACATCATCGAGCTCCGACATCTTTTGAAGCCCAATTTCTTCCATCTTACGGGGTTCTCCCCCTGTTACCGAGGACCGTCTAATTTCTTCTCCTAATCTTTGCAATTCCTCTCTCACCAAATTCTGCTCTTCTATAATTCGTTGATTCGTCTCCGTTTGAATCTTATTAGCCTCCTGCTGTGCCTGTATGGCTTCTTGTTGTGTCTTTAAAGCGTGGAACTGAGTTAGGGTGGCTTGTGACAATTGTTGTATTAATTGTTCCATTGTTCTTAGTGAGAGTTCTTACCCAAACCGAGAGAAGAAGAGGAAAAAAAAATAAGTCAACTTTTTATTTCCACAAGTCTTAGTCACGATCAGCGGTTGCCCGGATCCTCCACCAATTGTGGCGTCTCCGGGGGAATAGATAAATGTAATAAGTACGAAAGTACTCACACCACAAACTCTTCTTTTATTTTTGTGAGGTTTCTTCCTTTTCTTTCGTTCGTCCGTCTTCCAAACCAGTCCGCAATCCGTTTTCTCTGTCCTTGTTCAGTCCGTGTTCCAAAAGTTTGTAAAATCCAACAAATCCGCGTCGAGTCCAAATCACAAGCCGTATACCGTTATCCTTTATTTATTCCGAAAATCCGTTGTCCTTAAATCTTTATTCACTCCAACCAAACTCCCCTATCTTCTCCAACACACATTCACCTACTGGCTTCCGCGCCGGTTCAGTTTCCGGGGCATATATATTTTGTTTCCTGATGAGACCCACCTGTGTCTCGTTGTCTTTCAGCCTGAGCCCTTTCCATCTGTGGGTCAGCTGGTTTCTCTTAGCGGCCATCTTGGTCAGGTCTTAGTCAAGTACAGTGAGCAGATCGTTCCTAAAATACCTGTCCTGGATGACCCTCCCTCTGGTCCTCTTACAGTTTATTAATCTTCCTTGTTATGCACTGAGAATGATAAGCACCCCAAACACGAGGGCAACGTAGCGGTCGGCTCTGACTTTCCCATCTATACCGATTCACTGCAAGTACAACCCCCCCTCCTTCTCTTGAGTGATGGGCAACAGTTGGATATCTGGGAGAATTGTTCGTTCCACTGGCGTCTGTGAATTCCGCAGATTTTTATCGTCATTAATTTTGTTACATTATACATTTTAGAAACGTTTCATCTATACAAACACCACAAAACTATTTTCGATTGTATTTCTGAATGTTATGTTACACTTACAGTAGTTCACTGTTTTAAATACATCTAATTAAGAAAGTTAGGTGTTAGCATAAACTATTAGTAATCAATAATATTGAATTTAGCACTGTAATAAGTTGTTGCACTTTCCCCCGCATCTTGTAAAAATATATTTCATTGTTCAAATATACATTAAATCTGACTATCATATAATAAGTTAAATACAAAACCAAAGAAAAAACGGTAAAATATAATTCAAAATATTTTGCTAACAATGTTAACTGTTTATAAATAATCAATTGTATTAACTAAGGAGTAGGATGGCACAGTTATTAGTATACTTTTTGTTTTGTTTCTTTTTCATAAATACAACAGTAGTACCTGATGTCTCAGTGGCTTTCAAAATTAAATTATGCATGCAAACCTGTGAACTGACCTGTGATACTGGCCATGTAATACCCTGCATTGTGGAATAATAGTTTATTTTAAAGGATAGAGAAAGCACAGAAAACAGGCAGTTAGATTGATCAGATTAGTATGAAAAGCCATTTAGCAAAGAGGGAATGAGAAGAGTGACAAACTAGTATACTTTAGATCTTTTTTTCTGAACCAGGGAAAATCTGATCATGTTTCTCTATAACAATAATAAAAAAAACTTTATTTTACATATCACCTTTAAAAGTGGCATCTCAAAGCAATACAGTAGATGTAAAAACAGTTAAAAGGACCACAGATTACAAAATAAATACCCAACACTGATTGTACCCATCTGCCATGCTAATAAAGCACCTTGAATTGAATTGAATTGAGAAAGAGAGGGGAGGGGGAAGGGGAGGGCGAGCGAGAGAGCACAGCCAGGACAGGCAAATAAGATACACTCCACAGACATTCACAACAGCGACACATCATAAAACTTTTGCACATATTGTTAAATTATTACTTGTTTTTCAGGAAGTTAAAAAAACACTTGAATTACTTATCCAGTCTCTCGAAATAAAATTATTTTTCAAGCAATGCAACTAACGTCAGGCAACGTGTTTTTTTTAACCCAACATTGACAGCCACATTTTAAATCTTTTCAGTCAGCTCTTTTTTCTCTATTTGAATTGTGGCGATTCAAACAACTTGGGATAACAAGTGGTCTCAAAGTCACCGAGCTCACAGAGCTTCAACAACAGATGACAATTTCCTTAGTCCTTCCTTAGTCTTCCTGAAATTGTCAGATTATGAGTGAATAAAAGCATTTTATTAAAAACACGTTTGCATTTGTTTGGGAGCTATTTTATGTATTTTCATATGTAAGATATAATGATGTGTTCCTGCTTACACATTGCACGACTTTAAAAGCTAGAAAAACAGGTTTCGATTCACATTATCTCGCCCACCCCCTCTCTCTCTCTCTCTCTCTCTCTCTCGCTTGCCCTAAACAGACAATACACAGGGGGGAGCGCAAGCGAGAGAGAGTTTTTTGCCCTCTGTCAAAAAGTAACTGTACTTACTGGGCTTTGGAGGGGGGGGACATGTCTTTCGCTGGAAATCTCGCCCCCTTCTACTTTGAAAATACCTGTGAAACCGGTTTAATTCATCACAGCCAGCACTCCCGCAGAGAGGGGGGTTGTACTTGCAGTGCATCGGTATAGATGGGAAAGCCAGAGCCAACTGCTACGCCGCTCTCGTGTTTGGGGTGCTTATCATTCTCAGTGCATAACAAGGAAGATTAATAAACATAAACATAATCTCATGGTTAAATAGTCAAGTCTAGCCATGTGTGAGTCTAGTCTCACAGAGCTTCAACAGCAGATGACAACTTGTGAGTTCGTTTAAGAATGAATAAACGCATTTAATTAATAATGCGTTTGTGTTTGTCTGGGTGCTGACAAAGTAAAAAACAATTACTTTTTGACAATGAAGAACTGTGTGTGTGTCTCTCTCTCTGCTGGCATTTGTAATTGTTTTTATTTTTAAATACATTTTAGCAAAGTAATGTACCATAAAAGTATTGTGAGACATATTTGGGTTAACATGTTCAGTGTTCAGTGTGTGGTAATTTGTTTGGTGCGAGTGAAGTTTTATTTAATCTCTGACCCAGGGAAAAGTGTGGTGTGGACGGCTGAGGTGAGAATGCAGGCTCGCGCTGTTTCTGTTATTCTTTTTGTCTTCTTCTGGCTTGGTCGGATAGTTTTTGTTTTTGTTTTATCAATAAAGTTTGATAATCGGCCAGTGAAAGCTCTGTTGTCCTTCACATGAATGCCTGAAACATTGTGCCGAACCCAAGATTTTACAGTATTTTTTCTTTAAAATACCAATAACAGCAACATACAGTTTACATAATATGTTGATGTTCCAAAATTAATATCGTTTATGACCTTTATGACCTTCGTTATGCTCTTCGTTAATGTCTAAGTGGGAACACATCATTATATCTCATTTTGTATTTCTTTTTAAAAAAAATAAAAATTGTTTGCCCAGCCTAACAGTATTGTTGTTATTGTTTTTATCCTGTAAAGCGCTTTGAGGAGCCGCCTTAAAGGCGCCATATACAATAAAGTTCATTATTATTACTATTGTTAATTTGCTGGACAGAGAGGTGAGCATTATTACGCAGAAGACAAAGATAGCGATTTACGTTGCATTGTGCATTGTGCTGCTGTAATACAGTTTTAAATAATTAAAAGTCTAAACAGTATCAGCTTTATTTATGGGTTGTAATTTAAACAAAGTCAAAATGCAATTTAGAGCTTTCTGGCAAGAGGATACACCCAAATTAATAATGTAACATGCCACTGTTTGTGCATGAATAAGGTTATACTGCTATTTCCTTAGATATGCGATTCCATGGGGTTTTTTTTTGAATTCCCGGCGGAACCGGGCATCCATAAGAATCAAGTAATAGGTTTATTCCATGCCGAAAAAAAAGAACAAAGAAAACACATTCCATAAGAATCAGCGCTTTTATATAGTGCCTTTAAAGGTGGCTTCTCAAAACGCTTTACAGGATAAAAACAACAATAACAACAACAACAATATTGTATTTCATTGCACTTTGACAGATCGTCCTTAAATCAATTGTTGATTTAGTTTGACAGTAACCCCAACACTAACCCTATTTTATTTTTTCAAAGAAATGTTTGTTAAAAAAAGAGAAGTCACGGCTCCAGCTGGATTTGAACACCCAACTTGTAATGTGGGAGTCAGGAAGCTAACCCACAGTGCCACTGACAAGGTCATGTGAGGAGTGTTGAAAAAGCCCTACAGAAACATTATCAACAGCCATCGTCCAGCGTGTACTATTCTTGTGTTGCGGTACATGAATTTAATTATATCGTAATTAAGTTCTTTAGATACGCGATTCCATATTATATTCCCTTTTAATCAAATTCTAAAAGTATGCTTGTTGCCTCCGGTATCACGTTAGTTAAAGACTTCGATGCTTAAAATGTTTAGGGAGAAATGGAATACTGGTGTGTATTTTTTCTTTAAAGTACCGAGAACAGCCATATACTGTATGTTTATGTTCCAAAATTAATATCCTTTATGGCCTTCACACACGTTACAGTATGCTCCTATTCTTTTTATGCTCAGCTACTAAGATTTCCCTTCAGTGGTAAAATTCCATATAAATATTCAATACTTAAACGGGCACAGTAAAGACATTAAATATACATATACATACTGTATACAGTACAGTTTGCATACAGTAATATGTTTATGTTCCTAAATCAATCTCTTTTATGAGCATGTGAAAGGCATAGTGAATCGGAGATTCTCAAAAATTACTGTACTTTGCATGATTGGAAACAAATGCGTGATTGCAAAATGCTGTGGTGTTACTTTTACAAAGACGGTCAATGAAAAAAAGAATGTGGACCAGGGCAATACTTTGAGTTTACAGCTTGTCCAAGGTCATTCATTATTAATACTATTAGTAATATCTTCGTTAAAGACGTTGATGGCGACAGCTCAAACATGAGAGGTTGAGCTTTATTATCTCCACCTTGCGGAAATTCCTGATACTATTATTTTACTTGCGGTACCACGTAGTATTATGAGGTACTATACGAGATTTTATGGTAACTCGCGGTAGGCTGCGTCCAGAGCACCACAAAATAATGCGGTATTGCCTGCTTGTTTTGAATGGCTGCATCTGTACGTGTTGATTTACCGATCGGAATAATTGAAAAGTTCGGGTTCATAGCTGATGCAGTGCGTGCTAATTAGAACGACAGCAACGCTGAGCTCTCAGCACCGTACTGAGCTCAGGTGTTTTTCTAAAGCTGTCAGGTGCAGTTTATTTACATGAAGGAAATCTCTTACTGGATACGATTACAATACAGTAAGTAGTACAGGCTACGTAGTGAGTAGCCAGATGCGTTTAAAAGCAACAGGAGCCAGGCAGGAGTCAAACCTACAATCTCCTAATCCGTAGTCAAACGCATTATCTATTGCACCACTGGGTCTGGTGTTATACTACTGGACTGTAATACAGTGAGCTCAGCACTGCTACTAGCACAATATTACCCCGGTCCATTTTTTTCCAAAAGTGAGAAACACCTGTTTTCTACATTTTGTCTGTTTTAAAACCATATATCTTTAAACCAAACCAAGAGTTTGTCCTTTGCACTGATATTCTGATTCATTTTGATTTCAAAGAAAAATAGAATTCTTCCAAAGCATCATAAAATTGTCACTTCTTCCAGACTCTACTTCTCTCTTGTAGTAGTACAGCAGACCTTTCCGGTCAAGCAGATCACAGAGTCCGAAATAAGCTTCCTCCATCAAACAAAGTACCTGAACTTGACTCTGTCATCATAAAAGCTAGAAACGCTCACCAGATTATGTTTTAAGAAGGAACTGCAGCTCGGGTTCCACCGAGACCTAAACTCGGATTTGAGGATTCAGAGTCCAGAGTGCGGACCGATGGTGCACAGAGGGTCCATCTACATTCCTCAGTGATCTTCTGCGTGTTCAAACCGCCAGCGTGTGACTACCCTGTCCCTGTGACCTCATTGCTCTGCTCTCGCCTCTTTGCAGCCGAGCCCGACTCACGGTAAAGTGAAAAAAAATGTTCTCAACGTGTGATTTACTCTGGAGCGAGGATACTCTGGAGCGAGGATAGATGTTACCTTTAGATCATTGAACAGAATGTATGTGATGTGGCGGCTAGGTTCAATTTTTTATCCTCTTTAAAAGATCAAGGACTGGGGTGAGCTCGATTTACCACCCTTTCAGTTAAGAACCCGATGTGCGGACCGATTAAGCTGCATGGACTCAATCGTTTAACTCTTCTCCATTTGCAAGGTTAAGGTTAATGAAAAAACATTGCTGACTTTGTTTGCCAGCCACGAGCGCTGATTAGCAAGGTTTGTATTTCATCTTTTGCAAGTTGCATCCATTTTAAGAAAAACAAGTCGCTTAAGACAGGAAATGAATACTTGCATTTAATTAAGGCTAGCCGTAGGCGATTGTCCATAATGACCAGTTCTGCTCGAGAAGACAGAAAAAAACAGCCACTGCTGAGATTCGGACCCAGGAGCTCCTATTTACTAAACAGGCATTTTAACCAACTAAGCCACACTACCCACCTTTTTATAGCCACTGCCTTGGGACATCCTTGTTGTGAAAGGCACTATATAGAAATACATTGAATTGAATTGAATTGATAGTGTAAAATGTCGTGTGTGTTGTTTGTTAAATAAGACTGTCTTTATTGATTATTATGCCTCACATGAAGATCAGATCACATTTTAGGAGCCATTCATGTCGAAATCCAGATCATTCCAAAGGGTTCACAAATGTTTTCTCGCAAGTGTGCAACATTCACTCCACAAAGTAAACGGGTCATGAAAGCCGACAGATTTTTCAAAGATTTCAGTACTGATGTCACTCCATGTAACTTTAATAACAGTCCGATGATCGAGGAACAGAGTGGGATCGCGGTGGTTTATCAGACCGGTTGGGGTTAGTGGCACACGTCAGGATGGCTGAGTGGTCTAAGGTGCTGTGTTTAGGTAGCAGTCTCCCCTGCAGACGTGGGTGCAAATCCCACTCCTGACAACGAGCTAGTTGGTCTTCCTTTTTCTGAACTTTTTTGAAACAAATCAACACTAATCAAACACACAGGAATGTTTTCGAAAAGCATTGAGGAGTGGACAGGATGCCCCTTTGGAATAGGGCTCAGAAAATGACGGAGAAGGGAAATTACGTAAGATCCCACACTTTGGAATCTGATTGGACAAAAGGTATGTCGTCTCCCCGTCATGGAATCAAACACCATTCTCTCACGTGACAGGCAGGAATACTCACCACTATACTAACAAGGAGCACTGGCATGCCGCTCGGAGGTATTTCCTCTTACGGCCACTACTGTTTTCGGGTTTCGGCTTTTATTTGCATTCCTTCCAGAGGAGCGCGTAAAAATGAGTTTCCATCTGCGCCATTCTCACTCCTCCTCTGCTATCGCCACTGCTCGTTCTCGTGCGCTAGGAAGACCTATGGAGTCGGTTCTTTCAGCTTTATTAATTGGGTTTTCAAAAGCTAGGAGTAGGGCAAAAGACATGCAAACGCATAGAGAGTCATTATCTGCTCCCAGGTGCGAAATGTCATTGGTGGACACAGAATAATATATGCCTAAGGTAGCAGGTCCAAGTGATTTAGTGTTTTAAAAGTAGCAGGAAAAGCAAAACAGGTGCTTTTCCTTTGTTGCGCAGGCACATGATGACACCATAGTCAGCAAGACCTGAAGCTTTGTGGGGAGACCCCAACAGCCTTTTAGCCTGTCACCCTAACCACTCAGCCACGCCTGCAGAGTATACCACAGCTGCCACCACTGCATTCTTGATACAGTCTAACATAGAGTGCTGGGCGGCGGCGGAAACCTTTTTCAAAGTCGCTTTCTGTTTAACAACAACAACAAAAAAAACTTTGACAAACGTGCCTCGCAGGACTTAATGGTGGCTTCAAGTTGGAATGATAAAGTCTCCCCGTCCGGTCAGGAAAAGGGAACTTTGTTAGACAAAATGAAGGACGTAATAATAACGGAGAATTGTATGCAAGGAATTTAGAAGCTGCGCAGTACTGCAGTTGGAATAGCCTTTTATTAGTGTTAGATGCTGGAATTGCCTTTTTTTTACGCTCTTACGAATGCGATGTCAACGAAAACAGAACAAAGCACAAAAAACCCTCAAGTCCTACAGTTGAATAGAATGCCATTACGTGTCCAAGCAGTATTTGACTTCATCCTACCACTGCAACATGGGGCATATATGGAAACGAACACACGCAACGAATTGTCTCTAATCAGTCCCTACAGTTGTAAGGTGCCTTGAAGCGTGCACCCCCATCATTAATCTTTGCGCATCTGTGCAAGGTAAACTCTTGAGCAGTCTTTGAAACGGCTCAAAGGAAACACGTGATTGATTCCATGTGCATCTGGGGTTAATTTCTTATTTACATTTAATTCAAGGGAAAGGCTTGGGTCAGTTTCAGACGGCCTCCAACAGCGAGATTCAAGCGCCCCGCCTTCAGAGCAGTCTGTACAGCGAGAACGCCAATGGCTCCTCTGTTCCGGGGTGCGGTTGTGACCCCATAACCTGAAGTGTTGGTGGCAGACAAATGGAGACTAACAGGTGATGTCCTAGGACATGACTACATCGTGACGCTCAGTGGGGATGGGGTCCTCTGCTTGGAAAAGAGTGCGAGGCCCCTTTAGAAAAAGACTTTGATAACAGGCATTCCACCTCAGCCTAAACACCTATACCTTGCAAAGCGCATGCTATTAGACAGGCACCTCTGCAAGACCTTAAGAGTCTCTTAAACTAGTGATGGTAAGGTGTCCCGAATGGGCGATGTTCGGCTTTCAAATCATCTCTCTGTGGAAGCGCTCAGATGCAGCTGTTTAAGGCTTAGAAGCAGCTGACTGTTTCACTACCTAGCTGATCACTGTCAGTCAGGGAGCTCAGAGGTGAAAAGCCTGTCTGAGAGACAATTCACCGTCGATCAATTCAATATGCTCCGTAGCAGCTGGGCGCATCTGAGATCATCTTGGTTACCCTGTAGCTCAGATGAGTGAGAGCGTGTGTGTGTGTACCACCGTGATTGGATGCCGATCCTTCTGCTGCCTAGCTTCCCTAATTTCGCGGATCGCTGTAAAATAGCAAAGAAAAAAAATAAACTGTCTTTTCATCAGCGTGATCGACCCTAGCCAGCATGCTTCAGTGGCCTAATGGATAAGGCACTGGCCTTTTAAGCCAGGGATTGTGGGCTTGAGTTCTCTCTAGGGTGCTCCTGTCCCATTATGAGTGTACAAATGTCCTTGCCATTTGCAAAGGTACAATCCCACCTTCCTCAGTGAGTATCTCACCTTTTTCTCACATATAGTTGTGAGAAAAACCTTTGTAAACAACCCTCGGGAATGATGTGGGTTTCTGCATGAATGGCTCCTAACATGTGATCTAATCTTTATCTACATTTAAGTCATAATAATTAAGAAAGATAGTCTGATTTAACAAACAATACATGCCCAACATTTTACATTGCTGTTTCTTTACTGAACAAATGGTTTCAACAATCAAGGTCATTGATGGAAAAAGTATGTGAACCCTTATATTAAGGAGCTAGTGGAACCTCCTTTATTGACAAAAACCTCAATCCACACTTTCTGTAGCGGCTGATCAGACCTGAGCAGCGGTTGGGAGGTATTTTGGCCTATTCCTCTATGCAAAACTGTTTCAGTTCATGTATCTTTTTGGGATGTCTTGCGCTGAACGGCCTGCTTCAGATCACACCACAGCACTTCAATGGGATTGGGGTCAGGACTCTTACTTGGCCATCCCAAAATACAGAATTTCTTCTGTTTCAGTCAATCTGTTGTTGATGTACTCCTTTGTTTTTGTCATGTTGCATGACCCAGCGTCTTTCGAGTTTTAGATCACAGACAGACACCCTGACATTCTGCTGTAGAATTTCCTGATACAACTTGGAATTCATCGGTCCCTTGATGATTGCAAGCCATACAGCCTCCGTCATGCTTCACAGTTGGGATGAGGTTTTGGAGTTGGTATGCAGTGTTTTGTTATCTCCAAACATAACGCTGTGCACATTTACCAACAAGTTCAACTTTTGTCACATCTGTACACAGAACATTGTTCCAGGAGTTGCTGTGGAACATCCATGTGGTCTTTAGCAAACTTGAGAGGGGCAGTGGTGTTTTATTTTTGGGGGGGAGCAGTGGTTTCCTCCGTGGTGACCTCCCATGATCACCACTCCTGTTCAGATTTTTTCTTATGGTGGACTCATGAACACAGACGTTACCACGTGCAAGAGATGCCTGCAGATCCTTAGCTGTCATGGGGTTCTCTGTCATCTGTTTGAGGACTGTACAGCGTGTCCTTGCACTGATCTTTGTAGGACACCCACCCCTAGGGAGAGTAGCAACGGTGCTGACATCTACCTGACTGTGGACTGATGGAGGCCCAAGTCTTTAGAAAACCTTTCGTAACCCTTTCCAGTCTTATGAGCTTCAACAACTCTTCTTCCGGGGTCCTCTGAAATCTCTTTTGATCGGGCCATATTGTACGTCAACAGAATTCTGATGTGAAGAGCAGCTATCCAGGATTGTGTGATTTTTATTGAGGCAGGGCAGGTCAAACCCACACCTGAATTGACTCAGCAGCTGACTCATCGATTGGAATAACCGACTCCAATTACCCTCCTTTCAAGATGTCATTATCCGAGGGGTTCACATATTTTTCCATCAATGACCTTGATTGTTTAAACCATCCGTTCAATAAAGATACTGTACTTGTTCAATAAAGATAAAGACGATGAACAAGAACTCCAGAAATTAATTATTAAGACAAAGTCAACCACCTTTTTGCTAGATCCCATCCCCACTCAGCTAGTCAACGATTCCCTCGAAGGACTGGCAGGACCTATAATTAGTATGATGAATGCATCCCTTGTGTCAGGCATTGTACCTGATCGATTTAAGGTAGCGGTTGTTAGACCGCTCCTTAAGAAGTCAAATTTGGATCCACAAGTTCTTAACAACTACAGGCCTGTCTCAAACGTCCCATTTCAATCTAAAAGTCTTGAGAGAATAGTTGTGACCCAACTTCAATCGTATCTGGATTCAAATAATATACTTGAGAAATTTCAGTCTGGTTTCTGCCCAGGCCACAGCACTGAAACTGTATTAACAAGAGTCGTAAATGATATTCTGTTAGCTACTGATGCGGGGAATGCAACAGTGCTTGTGCTTCTAGATCTTAGTGCTGCCTTTGACACGGTTGACCACTCTGTTTTGTTACACAGGCTTGAGTTTGAGGTTGGCTTATCTGAAACCGTCCTTAAGTGGTTTACTTCATATTTAACTAATCGTTTTCATTATGTTCAAATATCTAATAATTGTACTGCTTCATCAACGTCACCAGTTCAGTTTGGGGTACCAGAGGGATCAGTGCCGGGACCAATATTGCTCTCTCTCTACATGCTGCTGCTAGGTAGGATAATACGAAAACATAATATGAACTTTCATTCATATGCCGATGACACTCAAATATACATTTCGTTTACACCAAACAACAACTCTTCTATTATCACTTTAGTTAAATGCATTAATGAAGGAAAGACTTGGATGCGTGAAAACTTTTTGTTACTCAGCTCTGATAAAACTGAGGATCTGTTGATTGGAGGCAACAATACTGATAGGACTACTTTAAAGTCACTTCAGCACTTAACTCAGAGGATTTAAAAATTTGCCTCAAAGACACAGCACGTAACCTAGGCGTCATATTAGACACAAGGCTCTTAACAACTTGCACTGTTAAGTGCCTTGGGACAACCTTGTTGTGAAAGGCGCTATATAGAAATACATTGAATTGAATTGAATTGAATTGACAATGTAAAATGTCGTGTGTGTTGTTTGTTAAATAAGACTGTCTTTATTGATTATTATGCCTCTGATGAAGATCAGATCACATTTTAGGAGTCATTCATGTAGAAATCCAGATCATTCCAAAGGGTTCACAAACGTTTTCTCGCAAGTGTGCAACATTCACTCCACAAAGTAAACGGGTCATGAAAGCCGACAGATTTTTCAAAGATTTCAGTACTGCTGTCACTCCATGTAAATTTAATAACAGTGCAATGATCGAGGAACGCAGTAGGATCGCGGTGGCTCATCGGACCGGTTGGGGCCAGCGGCACATGTCAGGATGGCCGAGTGGTGTAAGGCGCTGCTTTTAGGTTGCAGTCTTCCCTGGAGGTGTGGGTTGAAATCCCACTCCTGATATAGAGCTAGATCAGTCTTCCTTTCTTCGAGCTTTTTCGAAACAAATCAACACTAATCAAACACACAGGAAGGTTTTCGAAAAGCATTGTGGAGTGGACAGGATGCCCCTTTGGAATAGGGCTCAGAAAATGACGGAGAAGGGAAATTACGTAAGATCCCACACATTGGAATCTGATTGGACAAAAGCTACATAGTTTCCACGTCGGGGAATCAAACCCTGGTCTCTCACAAGACAGGCAGGGATACTCACCACTATACTAACGAGGAGCACTAGTGTGCCACTAGGAGGTATTTCCTCTTTCGGCCACTACTGTTTTCGGGTTTAGGCTTTTATTTGCATTCCTTCCAGAGGAGCGCGTAAAAATGAGTTTCCATCTGCACCATCCTCACTCCTTCTCTGCTATCGCCACTGCTCGTCCTCGTCCACTAGGTAGACCTATGGAGTCGGTTCTTTCAGCTTTATTAATTGAGTTTTCAAAGGCTAGGAGTAGGCCACAAGACATGCGGACGCATAGAGAGTCATTTTCTGCTTCCAGGTGCGAAATGTCGTTCGTGGATGCAGAATAATACAGATGCAGCCATTCAAAACAAGCGGGCGATACCGCATTATTTTGTGGTGCGCTTGACGCAGTGTACCGCAAGTTACTGTATTAATACCGTAAATTCTCGCATAGTGCCGCATGATACCACGTGGTACCGCAAGTTAAATAATAGTATCCAGAATTTCCGCAAGGTGGAGCTAATAAAGCACAACCTCTCATGTTTGAGCTGTCTCCATCAAAGTCTTTACTGAAGATATTACTAATAGTATTAATAATGAATGACCTTGGACAAACTGTAAACTCAAAGTATTGCCCTGGTCCACATTCTTTTTTTTATTGACCGTCTTTGTAAAAGTAACACCACAGCATTTCACAATCACGCATTTGTTTCCAATCATGCAAAGTACAGTAATTTTTGAGAATCTCCGATTCACCATGCCTTTCACATGCTCATAAAAGATATTGATTTAGGAACATAAACATATTACTGTATGCAAACTGTACTGTATACAGTATGTATACGTATATTTAATGTCTTTACTGTGCCTGTTTAAGTATTGAATATTTATATGGAATTTTACCACTGAAGGGAAATCTTAGTAGCTGAGCATAAAAAGAATAGGAGCATACTGTAAAGCGTGTGAAGGCCATAAACGATATTAATTTTGGAACATAAACATACAGTATATGGCTGGTCTCGGTACTTTAAAGAAAAAATACACACCAGTATTCCATTTCTCCCTAAACATTTTAAGCATCGAAGTCTTTAACTAACATGTGGAATAACGTGTATAAAAAGTGGTAGTTTTAAGCTTTTCTGCGAATACGCTCGATACCGGAGACAACAAGCATATTTTTAGAATTTGATTAATAGGGAATATAATATGGAATCGCGTATCTAAAGAAATTAATAACGATATAATTATATTCATGTACCGCAACACAAGAATAGTACACGCTGTACAATGTCTGTTGATACTATTTGTGTAAGGCTGTTTCACCTCTCCTCATATGGTCGTGTGTTCTAGGTGCCCCACTACTAAACCAGAAGTTGTGTGTTCAAATCCAGTGGTGCTATGACTTTTCTTTTAACAAATATTTCTTTGAAAAAATAGAATAGCAATGTTATGGACAATTAATTGACAATAAATATAGAAAAGCAGATATTCAATTTGGGAAATAGTTTTAATATGTAAATAGTTCCCTGGTTCTGCACCCCTGGGTGTTTCTCTCTCTCTTGCTTGTTTGCTCGCTCGCCCTCTCTCTCCCTCGCTTGCCCTCCCCCCTCTCTCTCTCTCAATTCAATTAAATTCAAGGTGCTTTATTTGCAGGGCTCGTCGTGTGTCTCTCTCTGGTCGGGTCGCGGGAGAGCTTGCTGGCAGGTGGTGACGGAGAAGAAAATAAAGGCAGCTTTTAACTCCGGAAATCTGAGTTTTTGGGTCTTCTTTATCTGTGACCTTTCAGAACACCTATCTGTTTTCTTCCTAGCACAATTGATGAGCACTCTGTGATTAAATTAATTCTCATTACATTATCATTCTCACTGTGCATAACAAGGAAGATAAATAAACATAACGTTGTTTAATGACAAACTATTGTTTATCTCATGGCTTAATAGTCAAGTCTAGCCAAAAAGAGAAAACATCGACTTTATTTAAACTCCAGCTAAAGTTTTAATGGTTTATCATACTTTTATGGTACATGACTTTGCTAAAATGTATTTAAAAATAAAAACGATTACAAACGCCAGTGGAGAGAGAGAGACACACACACAGTTTTTCATTGTCAAAAAGTAATTGTTTTTTACTTTGTCAGCACCCAGACAAATGCAAACGTGTTTTTAATCAAATGCTTTTAATAAAATTGTTGCAATTTTGTTCGGTCAGTTCTTCCTCCCAGAATTTGTAGATCGCATTGACCAGTTCTTGTTTTATGTTGGGTTTAACTCAGTGACATTGGAACACAGCAACTCAGACACCCGTTGAATGAAAAGGGACACTTTAATGTTCTGTATGGCTGGCACAGCACTCAACCACGCCCCCGCGCCAGCAGAGAGAGAGACACATCACACACCGGTTTTCATTGTCAAAAAGTAATTGTTTTTTTACTTTTGTACTGTCACCGGCCAAGTGACCAGGTTTGATTCAAAAGAAAAGAAACTTCCACACAGCAGCCTTCAAATGCAAACAAAACTGGATTTATTGCCAAAAAATAAGGATAACAAAAAAAAAACCCTCACAGGAATACTCTCCACACCTTTCCTCCAAGGCACCCTCCCCCATACTGAGCTCTCCCAGTCCCTTTTATAGCCCCTCCTCTTCTAAGGACCATCCTCTTAAAGGGACTCGCTCACATTTTTGTTAACAGAGATGGGCAGATTGATCAAAATAAAGTATTTAACCATCCCAAAATTACTTATAAATTTTAACAGAGTCATGCAACTGATATATATTCACTTAAACAAAACAACTAACCTTACATCAGTTATTTATAGATGGCTCACCAGTCACCTTTCCCTTTAAGATCATTTGTGTGATACTACAAACAGGAAAGGTGACTGGTGGCCATCTTGATCAACACAAAACAATACAATACTCCAAATGGGGAAAACACTGCAGTGATTTTTGGGAAACAACAAAAGGGTAAGTATCATTCACACTTCATTCGTATCACATACACTCTCTCAAACATACCAGAAGGGTAGGGGGAAGTATTGGAGTATTTCACATTCAGAAAGAAAGAAAAAATAACAAGCACTCTGTCACATATACCAATTTTTTTTACATTCCTCTTGTTTAACAGGAATGTTTTGGTTCTGGACAGACTGTTAGACTAGAGGAAAAGAGCGCCTCCTTCTTCGAAGCATTTTGTTGATCCGATCACTAATTCTTTTCCAGTCGCACAAAGTAAGTGTTGAGAATCTCTGATTCACCATGCTACTAATAGTTTCTCGGAGATTGCAAGACAAGGCACTTTTGCCTCTGGACCCATCGAAATTTACAGATGTGGTCCACCCCCAGTAAATTTCAAAAGTCACAAGATTTCGAAACACGAGGGCGACGTAGCGGTCGGCTCTCGCTTTCCCATCTATACCGATGCACTGCAAGTACAACCCCCCCTCTTTCTCTTGAGTGATGGGCAACAGTTGGATATCTGGGAGAATTGTTCGTCCCACTGGCGTCTGTGAATTCCACTCTGTAAACGATGCTTCCTGAGGGGAGATATACGGCAGGGACAGCATCAGCCAATTCCTGCGCGATGGTGAGCAGAGAGGCTAGGATTGAGTGTCCTGAGGCGGTGTGTGCTCTGTGGGGGCCAGAGCTTCCGCCAGGCATTGCAACCTGCGGGGCGGGGAGAGGCACTTATCGGGAGACAGCTGCTCTACCGTTTGACTGCTGGAACATACTGTCTCCTTCTTCTGCATCTTCAGGAGTGTCTCTAACCTCCCAATCCTCCCCAGTAATGCGTCGTACTGCTCCCGCTGCTGCCAAAAAGTCTCCATACAGGTGCTGCTTCTACAGGTTGGCACCCTGGCCAGTGGCCGAGAGCAGAGACCCACAGCCTGTGGCAAAATAACATAATTCATGTAAGAAATAAAGTCACACAGTTGTATTCATCAGTTGAGGAACAGACTTCAAATAAACTTTTCTTTTCATCCGTCTTACCGCTTTCTTTTTTACCATCCTGGTGGTTGATTTCGAAGATCGTTTCGCCCGCGCTGTGTTTTCCTGAAGAACAGGCTGCGAAGAAATACTTATAATTGAATGCACAGATGCAGCCATTCAAAAACGCGGCACAGACACGTACCGCGGGTAATTGGCTACGGCCTCGTGCATCGTGACGCAAAATACCGTGGTACGTGATTGGTTGACCGACAGGGGCACTCGTGGTGCGTTGGTCGGTCGTAGAAAGATTTAAATGTCTTTACTGTGCCCGTTTTAGTATTTAATATTTATATGGAATTTTACCACTGAAGGGAAATCTTAGTAACTGAGCATAAAAAGAATAGGAGCATACTGTAACGCGTGTGAAGGCCATAAACGATATTAATTTTGGAAAATAAACATACAGTATATGGCTGGTCTCGGTACTTTAAAGAAAAAATACACACCAGTATTCCATTTCTCATTTTAAGCATCGAAGTCTTTAACTAACGTGATACCGGAGTCAACAAGCATACTTTTATAATTTGATTAAAAGGGAATATAATATGGAATCGCATATCTAAAGAAATTAATAACGATATAATTATATTCATGTACCACAACACAAGAATAGTACATGCTGTACAATGTCTGTTGATACTGTTTCTGTAGGGCTTTTTCAACACTCCTCATGTGACCTTGCCAGTGGTGCTGTGGGTTAGGTTCCTGACTTGTATATCACGTGTTGGGTGTTCAAGTCCAGCTAGAACCATGACTTTTTTTTTTAACAAACATTTCTTTGAAAAAATAAAACTTTTCCCTGTGTCAGAGATTAAATAAAACTTCACTCGCACCAAACAAATTATCACACACTGAACACTGAACATGTTAACCCAAATATGTCTCACAATACTTTTATGGTACATTACTTTGCTAAAATGTATTTAAAAATAAAAACGATTACAAACGCCAGCAGAGAGAGAGAGACACACACACAGTTCTTCATTGTCAAAAAGTAATTTTTTTTTACTTTGTCAGCACCCAGACAAACGCAAACGCGTTATTAATGAAATGCTTTTATTCATTCTTAATCTAACTCAGAAGTTGTCATCTGTTGTTGAAGCTCTGTGAGACTAGACTCACACATAACTAGACTTAACTATTTAACCGTGAGATTATGTTTATGTTTATTAATCTTCCTTGTTATGCACTGAGAATGATCACCCCAAACACGAGGGTGGCGTAGCGGTTGGCTCTGGCTTTCCCATCTATACCGATTCACTGCAAGTACAACCCCTCCTCCTTCTCTTGAGTGATGGGCAACAGTTGGATATCTGGGAGACTTGTTTGTTCCACTGGCGTCTGTGAATTCTGCAGATTTTTATCGTCATTAATTTTGTTACATTATACATTTTAGAAACGTTTCATCTATACAAACACCACAAAACTATTTTCGATTGTATTTCTGAATGTTTTATTACACTTACAGTAGTTCACTGTTTTAAATACATCTAATTAAGAAAGTTAGGTGTTAGCATAAACTATTAGTAATCAATAATATTGAATTTAGCACTGTAATAAGTTGTTGCACTTTCCCCCGCATCTTGTAAAAATATATTTTCATTGTTCAAATATACATTAAATCTGACTATTATATAATAAGTTAAATACAAAACCAAAGAAAAAACAGGGTAAAATATAATTCAAAATATTTTGCTAACAATGTTAACTGTTTATAAATAATCAATTGTATTAACTAAGGAGTAGGATGTCACAGTTATTAGGATGCTTTTTTTTTTGTTTCTTTTTCATAAATACAACAGTAGTACCTGATGTCTCAGTGGCTTTCAAAATTAAATTATGCATGCAAACCTGTGAACTGGCCTGTGATACTGGCCATGTAATACCCTGCATTGTGGAATAATTGTTTATTTTAAAGGATAGAGAAAGCACAGAAAACAGGCAGTTAGATTGATCAGATTGGTATGAAAAGCCATTTAGCAAAGAGGGAATGAGAAGAGTGACAAACTAGTATACTTTAGGACTTTTTTTCTGAACCAGGGAAAATCTGATCATGTTTCTCTATAACAATAATAAAAAAACTTTATTTTACATATCACCTTTAAAAGTGGCATCTCAAAGCAATACAGTCGATGTAAAAACAGTTAAAAGGACCACAGATTACAAAGTAAATACCCAGACAAACGCAAACGCGTTTTTAATAAAATGCTTTTATTCATTCAGCAGAGAGAGAGAGAGACATCCAGCAGAGAGAGACACACACACCGGTTTTCATTGACAAAAAGTAATTGTTTTTTTTACATTCCTTTTGTCTAACAGGAATGTTTTGTTTGTGGACAGACTGTCCACAAACGTGAGACTGTCTTTATCAGACTTTCGTGATTTTGACCATAGTCCGTCTCCTTCCCAAAGCGATACAGTGGTGCAGCTTGAAGTCTGTACCTGTATACAGTATGGTACAGATAAAACTTACACCATACCAATGAGCTTATACCAGGGAAAGACACTCCTATTTCATTTAAAACACAATACGCCAGCAAATGTGTCTGATGCATTAGCAAGTTAAAAAAAATTGTGTCGAAAACCCGGGCTTAACAATTGTTTCCTTTTTCTGATCACTCGCTCTCTGGATACTCGTCTCACCTGCCCTGTTTTCTTTGTTTTCTTGTTATTTGCTGATTATGCCTGCTGCGATCCACTCCTGTCCTCACACCTAAAGAAGAGAATTTTAAATGTCTTTGTGCGGTCCATAGTGCAATTAACCCTTGCTAATACATTTGCAGTCTTTTCAAAGTATGTGCTGTTCTTTGACAAAACAAGGCTTGCCAGATAATGTGAATCGAAACCTGTTTTTCTAGCTTTTAAAGTTGTGCAATGTGTAAGCAGGAACACATCATTATATCTTACATATGAAAATACATAAAATAGCTCCCAAACAAATGCCAACGTGTTTTTAATAAAATGCTTTTATTCACTCATAATCTGACAATTTCAGGAAGACTAAGGAAGGACTAAGGAAGTTGTCATCTGTTGTTGAAGCTCTGTGAGCTCGGTGACTTTGAGACCACTTGTTATCCCAAGTTGTTTGATTCGCCAAAATTCAAATAGAGAAAAAAGAGCTGACTGACAAGATTTAAGATGTATCTGTCAATGTTGGATTAAAAAAAACACATTGCCCGACGTTAGTTGCATTGCTTGAAAAATAATTTTATTTCGAGAGACTGGATAAGTGATTCAAGTGTTTTATTAACTTCCTGAAAAACAAGTAATAATTTAACAATATGTGCAAAAGTTTTATGATATGTCGCTGTTGTGAATGTCTGTGCAGTGTATCTTATTTGACTGTCCTGGCTGGTGGAGCTCATCCAGCTGTGTCTGGATATCTCGGTCAAATATTCGGCTAGTGTGTATTGTCTGTTTAGGGTTTTGTAAAGGGTTCTGCATTCCACACGGCTGGACAGCTTGTTCCCTCCTCCCGCCCCTCTCTGTGTACAGAAGAGCCTCCTGTTCTGGATGGTGGAGCCCATACAGCTGTGTCTGGAGAGAATCCAGGGTATCAGCTTCAACCACACGGCTGTGCAGCTTGTTCCCCCCTCCCGCCCCTCTCTGTGTACAGTAGAGCCTCCTGTACTGGCTGGATTCTCTCCAGACACAGCTGTATGGGATCCACCATCCAGGACAGGAGGCTCTACTGTACACAGAGAGGGGCGGGAGGGGGGGACAAGGTGATACATACTCTTAAAGTTTGATTAATAGGGAATATAATATAAAAATATACTACTAAAAATAAGATACACTCTACAGACATTCACAACAGTGACTTTCAGAAGACAGGACACAGGGGCTCAGACACCCGCTGAATGGAAAGGGGCACTTTAATGTTCTGTACGGCTAATATTAAAGCCAATACTTTTATATACTTTTCTGTTTAACAATAGTGGGTACTGGCCTAATTCGGCCCTGCACCCGTTGTTAGGTGTTAATGTGTTGTTGTTAAGTGTGAATTTGTACCTGTTTCCCTGAGGTCTGGCTTTTTTTCTGGAAAACCATAACTCTGGTCTTGTCCAGATTGACTGTCAGCGCCCAGGTCTGACAGTGCTGCCCCAGCAGTGCCAGGTTCTGCCGCAGCCTCTGTTCTGTGGGCGACAGCAGGACCAGGTCGTCTGCATAGAGCAGGAACTTGATTTCTGTAATTAATGCAGATCAGAAAATCAAGGAACAAAACAATTATTGCGCCCAGCTCCTCAATGGGCTTTGACGTCCTAATGCGTTGGTTTAACAGTCCGGGTGTGGCAAGCCTCTAATGTCTCCCGACTTCGGCAAAAGGAACCTGCCTTTCATTGGAAGACAATGAACACATTCTAGCCGTACATGAGAATATAGCATAAATACACCAAGGGATTGGGTGAGTTCCCATCACAAAAAAAAAACCGCGAGCCTGCACTACAGCCACCACAGTACAGTATGGAGACCAAGACCTTTGGACGAGGTGGAAGAGACGAGGTGCTTCTGCCGCCCCAGCTTCCAAAGAGCGAAGGGTAAGCAAATACAGCAGGCTTCATCTGAAATACGCGATTATAGAGCATATTACAAGGTATTAGTGCCGTTTTGAATTTTACATTCAGTTATAAATATTTCTTCGTAGCCTGTTCTTCAGGAAAACACAGCACGGGCGAAACGATCTTCGAAATCTACCACCAGGACAGTAAAAAAGAAAGCGGTAAGACGGTAAATGCAAGCCTTCTTCAGGTGTGAGGGTCTTCTGCTCAGAATTAAACGCTAAAATGCAATTTAGGCTCTGAATGGGTTCAATTATGATTTGGGCTTGATTAAGGTCGCTGCCTTTCATCTAAAATCCTGCTTGAATCCTTCTAAACTAAAAATTAGACTCGAGAAGAGGCTCTGGTGAAATTTCTCTTTTTTTAATTTCTCTTTTTTTCTTGGAAAAACATCTTACCCGCTGCAATCCGGGCACAGAAGGATTAAAAGAAGCCAGACTGGCAGGGGGAAGAGTGAGTTCTAAATAAAGAGGTATTCAGGTAACAGTGAAGGTAACAGCCGCAGACGTGGCCTACTTAGCCCGCCAGGGTTACCCTACTCTCCCGGAGGAGGCCCACCGGGAGATAGCACTCCAGGCGTTCCTCTGGGCCCTGGCGCCGACTGAGGTGTAGCGCCACTTGATGCTGGCCTCTCCGGTCCCCTTGGAGCAGGCCCTGGCTCTGGCTGAGCAGGCTGATGCCATATTCGAGGAGACCGGTGGGCACCAACGGAGGGGTGCACGGGGAATCAGATGGGGAGGAGGTGACGGCCAGCGCGGCAATGCTGGGGGAGCGACGACGGCTGGTCATCTGCCACCGCTGTGGGGAGAGGGGGCACATCGCACGGGAGTGCCGGGCGCTGGAGCCCCGGGGACACCAGAGGCCATCGGGAAACAGGAGCGGGGCGGCCTAAAGGGGGGAAGGCCACCCTTGAGCGATGCTATCCCCACTCCGGAAAGCCAGAAAGAGCGCTTCACCCCGCCTGCTGCCGTGGGAAGGTTTATTTCTTCCCTGCCTCATCGAGGGCAGACCCTGCCAAGCCCTCGTCGACACCGGTTCGACCATCACCCTGCCAGGCCTGGTGTCCTGCCGGGTACCAAGGCAGCCGGACCCCCAGGGCACTCACCGTGCACTTTGGGGCTGCGAGGGTGAAACACCGCTTCTACAGTACCTTGCCCCAGTCCATGAGGACTGTATCCTGGGGTTGGACTGGTTGCAGCAGGTGGGTGGTTGCCTTGACTTGGGCCGACGAGAGTTGGTGGGGCAGGGGGAATGAATCAGTCTCACGGTGGGCGGGGCGGGAGGTGTCCGGGGTGTGTGGGTTGACCGGAGCGGGAAGCGGAGGTGGCAGCGGCAGGCGTCGCTTTGGCTTGTCAGAGCCGCGGGTGTCGGGGCGAGCATGCCAGAGCTGACTTCCAGTACGGTGAGATAAGCTTGCCCCTACCCGAAGTCTGTAAGGCACTCTGAGCACTGTGGATGGCCTTGGAGATGAGGGACGGGGTGCTGCGCCGGGGGTGGTAGGTGCCCTCCAGCGGCGAGATCACTGCTTGGCGGCCTCCGGCTGGCCGTGCACCGCTTGGAGAACTGCCCCACCACAAACTGCCACCTGACTGCTCGTCCTCCCCCCCCCTCAATTCAATTCAATTCAATTCAAGGTGCTTTATTAGCATGACAGATGGGTACAATCAGTGTTGGGTATTTACTTTGTAATCTGTGGTCCTTTTAACTGTTTTTACATCTACTGTATTGCTTTGAGATGCCACTTTTAAAGGTGATATATAAAATAAAGTTTTTTATTATTGTTATAGAGAAACATGATCAGATTTTCCCTGGTTCAGAAAAAAAGATCTAAAGTATACTAGTTTGTCACTCTTCTCATTCCCTCTTTGCTAAATGGCTTTTCATACTAATCTGATCAATCTAACTGCCTGTTTTCTGTGCTTTCTCTATCCTTTAAAACAAACTATTATTCCATAATGCATGGTATTACATGGCCAGTATCACAGGCCAGTTCACAGGTTTGCATGCATAATTTAATTTTGAAAGCCACTGAGACATCAGGTACTACTGTTGTATTTATGAAAAAGAAACAAAACAAAAAGCATACTAACAACTGTGCCATCCTACTCCTTAGTTAATACATTTTATTATTTATAAACAGTTAACATTGTAAGCAAAATATTTTGAATTATATTTTACCCTGTTTTTTCTTTGGTTTTGTATTTAAATTATTATATGATAGTCAGACTTAATGTATATTTGAACAATGAAAATATATTTTTACAAGATGCGGGGGAAAGTGCAACAACTTATTACAGTGCTAAATTCAATATTATTGATTACTAATAGTTTATGCTAACACCTAACTTTCTTAATTAGATGTATTTAAAACAGTGAACTACTGTAAGTGTAACATAACATTCAGAAATACAATCGAAAATAGTTTTGTGGTGTTTGTATAGATGAAACGTTCTAAAATGTATAATGTAACAAAATTAAAGACGATAAAAATCTGTTATCTTTCCACTTGTATGTCATTAGGAAGTACAATAAGTTTCTGCTTTGTCTAAGGATGGTATCAAAAAGTAGTCTAAGTGGTGAGAAAGCTGTGCTTAATGATAATTAAGGGACTTAAAACTAAAAAGAGATGCTTCATATAGCTTGACTAATTTTAAAAACTAAATTATAAACGCATACACTCTCTCGGTGCCGCGCCGGGTCTAAATATCAAAATATCTAAAACATATTGCAGAGCATTCGCCCCGGGCAGAGGCCAAAGGGCGCGCGGCTGGGGTGCATGGGGAGGGGCAGGGGGAGTGAAAGTGGTCAGGGCGGGGTTTAGGAAGGCCGCTGACCAGTGCGGCTGTCCCACAGTGAAGTGGGCGTACAGTCTGGGGAGGTATCCGTTTTCCTTGTAAATAGTTCCTTGCGGGAGAGCCGGGCTGGCAGGTGGTGACGGAGAAGAAAAATAAAGGCTTTAACTTGCTTTAACTCCGCAAGTCTGAGTTCTTGTGTCCGTCCTATCCGAACCCAAAAGTATTACAATATGTATCTTTATAGCAGGTGGTGTACAGCTTTTTAGTATAGATTACACTTTTCTAAAATGTATTTAAAAAATAAAAACGATTACAATCTAATCTTTCCACGTTTGATCCCAAGATCCCAAGAAAAATAAATCTAAACGGGGAGAAAGCTATGCTGAAAGTTTATTAAGATACTTAGAAGACAAAGATATCAATTTATGTTGCATTTGTCTGATTGTGAGTCAAAAAACACATATATTTAAACACGCTTTTGCGATTTAAATCAAAACACGATTTAAATCAATATTAATTTTTATATTGTAACGCATAGGTGACTATTAATTGTTATTAAAATGACTTAAATTCGATCATGTTGTGATATTTAGAAATATACATTTGTTTGGTGCGAGTGAAGTTTTATTTAATCTCTGACCCAGGGAAAAGTTTTATTTTTTCAAAGAAAAGTAATGGGTCCAGGTGGATTCAAACACCCAACATGTGATATATCAGTTGGGAACCTAACCCACAGCACCACTGGCAAGGTCACATGAAGAGTGTTGAAAAAGCCCTACAGAAACAGTGTCAACAGACATTGTACAGCATGTACTATTCTTGTGTTGCGGTACATGAATATAATTATATCGTTATTAATTTCTTTAGATACGCGATTCCATATTATATTCCCTTTTAATCAAATTCTAAAAGTATGCTTGTTGACTCTGGTATCACGTTAGTTAAAGACTTTGATGCTTAAAATGTTTAGGGAGAAATGGAATACTGTTCCATTGTACTGTGTTTTTTTTCTTTAAAGTACCGAGACCAGCCATATACTGTATGTTAATGTTCCAAAATTAATATCGTTTTTGGCCTTCACACACGTTACAGTATGCTCCTATTCTTTTTATGCTCAGCTGCTAAGATTTCCCTTTAGTGGTAAAATTCCATATAAATATTCAATACTTTAACAGGCACAGTAAAGACATTAAATATACATATACGTACAGTTTTTATACAGTAATATGTTTATGTTCCTAAATCAATCTCTTTTATGAGCATGTGAAAGGCATGGTGAATCGGAGATTTTCAAAAATTACTGTACTTTGCATGATTGGAAACAAATGCGTGATTGCGAAATGCTGTGGTGTTACTTTTACAAAGACGGTCAATGAAAAAAAGAACGTGGACCAGGGCAATACTTTGAGTTTACAGCTTGTCCAAGGTCATTCATTATTAATACTATTAGTAATATCTTCGTTAATGACGTTGATGGCGACAGCTCAAACATGAGAGGTTGAGCTTTATTAGCTCCACCTTGCAGAAATTCCGGATACTATTATTTTACTTGAGGTACCACGTGGTTTATATGAGGTACTATATGAGAATTTACGGTAACTCGTGGTAGGCTGTGTCAAGCACACCGCAAAATAATACGGTATCGCCTGCTCATTTTGAATGGCTGCATCTGTATAATTCAAAACGGCAATAATACCTTGTAATATACGCTAAAATCGCGTATTTCAGATGAAGCCTGCTGTATTTGCTTACCCTTCGCTCTTTGCAAGCTGGGGCGGCAGAAGCACCTCGTCTCTTCTCGTAAAAGGTCTTGGTCTCCATACTGTACTATGGTCACAGTAGTGCAGGCTCGCAGTTTTTTTTTTGTGATGGGAACTCACCCAATCCCTTGGTGTATTTATGCTATATTCTCATGTATGGCTAGAATGTGTTCATTGTCTTCCAATGAAAGACAGGTTCCTTTTGCCGAAGTCGGGAGACATTAGAAGCTCGCCACACCCGGACTGTTAAACCAACGCATTAACACGTTAAAGCTATCCCATTGAGGAGCCAGGCGCAATAATTGTTTTGTTCCTTGATTTTCTGATCTGCAAGGCCATTTGGCTGCAGCGAATGTGAATTCTGTCTGGCTTTGCCAGATTGTGAAAGAATAAAAGTATTTAAATCAAGATGGGGGTTAAGGGAGTCGTCTCTATGACACTCTCCCATATAAAATTAACGTGAAACAAAACAAAAACTAAAAATAAGATACAATCTACAGACATTCACAACATTTACAATATACCTGACTGAGAAAGCTATAGGGAACTTAACGGGTTTTAAGGCTTTCTGTGTTTCCCTTCCAAAGTTCAAAGAGGACATTGAGTGTTTCCTGGATTTTGCTGGTTATTAAAGATTTATTAATTACATCACCACCACTGGCTGTGGGGCCGTGGGGTGAGACAGGGCTGCAGCCTGAGCCCAGGCCTGCAGGCCTGCAGCCTGAGCGCAACACAGTTTAATATCTATATCAACGAATTAGCAGGAATGCTGGAACAGTCTGCAGCTCCTGGTCTCACACTACACGACACAGAAATCAAGTTCCTGCTCTATGCAGATTACCTGGTCCTGCTGTCACCCACAGAACAGGGGCTGCAGCAGAACCTGGCACTGCTGGAGCAGCACTGTCAGACCTGGGCGCTGACAGTCAATCTGGACAAAACCAGAGTCCACCAACAAGAATCTGGCTCCAAATATTTGAAAGTGTAGTCCAACCCATTGCCCTGTACGGCAGTGAAGTGTGGGGTCCCCTCACAGACCAGGAGTACACTCAATGGGACAAACACCCGACAGAAACTCTGCACATGGAGATCTGTAGAAACATCCTCCGTGTGCAGAGAAAAACACCTAACAACAGGTGCAGGGCCGAATTAGGCCAGTACCCACTATTGTTAAACATACAGAAAAGAATATTAAAGTATTAGATTTAATGTTAGCCTTACAGAACATTAAAGTGCCCCTTTCCATTCAACGGGTGTCTGAGTCGCTGTGTCCTATCTTCTGACAGTCGCTGTTGTGAATGTCTGTAGAGTGTATCTTATTTGCCTCTCCTGGCTGGCTCCAGCCAGTACAGGAGGCTCTACTGTACACAGAGAGGGGAGGGAGGGGGGAACAAGCTGTCCAGCTGTGTGGAATGCTACAGAACCCTAAACAGACAATACACACTAGCCGAATATTTGACCAAGATATCCAGACACAGCTGGATGAGCTCCACCAGCCAGGACAGGCAAATAAAATACACTCCACAGACATTCACAACAGCGACATATCATAAAACAGTTGCACATATTGTTAAATTATTACTTGTTTTTCAGGAAGTTAAAAAAGCACTTGAATGACTTATTCAGTCTCTCAAAATAAAATTATTTTTCAAGCAATGTAACTAACGTCGGGCAATGTGTTTTTTTTTAATCTAACATTGACAGCCACATCTTAAATCTTGTCAGTCAGCTTTTTTTCTCTATTTGAATTGTGGCGAATCAAACAACTTGGGATAACAAGTGGTCTCAAAGTCACCGAGCTCACAGAGCTTCGACAACAGATGACAACTTCCTTAGTCCTTCCTTAGTCTTCCTGAAATTGTCAGACGGGGTGGGGGGCACTTGGGAATGTGAGTTACAGTATGCAAGTTAGATTATGAATGAATAAAAACATTTTATTAAAAACACGTTTGCGTTTGTTTGGGAGCTATATTGTGTATTTTTCATATATAAGATATAATGATGTGTTCCTGCTTACACATTGCACAACTTTAAAAGCTATAGAAAAAGGTTTCAATTTGTGTCTTTTTCACATTATCTGAAGAGCCCTGTTTTGTCAAAGAACCAGAGATCATCTCGCTTTCAGAGGACAGCACAGACTTTGAAAAGGCCACAAATGTATTAGCAAGGGTTAATTGCATTATGGACCGCACAAAGAAATGTAAAATAGTCTTCTTTCGGTGTGAGGGCAGGAGTGGATCGCAGCAGGCATACTCAGTAAATAACAAGAAAACAAAGAATAGGGCAGGTGAGACGAGTATCCAGACAGTGAGTGATCAGAAAAAGGAACAATTGTTACGCCCGGCTTTTCGACGCAATTTTTTTAAACTTCCTAATGCATCAGACACATTTCCTGGCGTATTGTATTTTAAATAAAATAGGAGTTTCTTTCCCTGGTATTAGCTCATCGGTATGGTGTAAGTTTTATCTGTACCATACCGTATACAGGTACAGACTTCAAGCTGCACCACTGTATCGCTTTGGTAAGGAGGACTATGGCCAAAATAACGAAGACTCTCTCACACCAAATAATGAAGATGAAAAGAAACGGGAAGTCAACACGAGACAGGCATTTGGCTTCGATGGACATCTTCGTTTGTGAAAACACAGTGAGATGACATTATAAAGGGGAGAGGAGGCAAAGAGAATCTAAACCGAGGACGATTCAAAGGTAAATAACTTTCTAAAAATACTTTTCTTGCATGTAAATACGACTATGCACATTATTTTTATAACTAACTGTTGATCTCTGAAAGCAAGATCTGATCGATGCGATCTACAAATTCTGGGAGGAAGAACTGACCGAACAAAATTGTAACAATTTTATTAACAGGCTGTTTCGTGTTCTTCCTAGGATTGTTGACCAGGGCGGGGGACATTCAGGAATGTGAGTCTCATAAAGAATGAAGAAAAGCATTTTATTAAAAACGCATTTGCGTTTGTCTGGGTGCTGACAAAGTAAAAAACAATTACAATGAAAAACTGTGTGTGTGTCTCTCTCTCTCCGCTGGCGTTTGTAATTGTTTTTATTTTTAAATACATTTTAGCAAAGTCATGTACCATAAAAGTATGGTAATTAAAAACCATTAATACTTTCCCTGGAGATTAAATAAAGTCGATGTTTTATCTTTTGGCTAGACTTGACTATTTATCCATGAGATAAACAATAGATTGTCATTAAAAAACCTTATGTTTATTAATCTTCCTTGTTATGCACAGTGAGAATGATAATGTAATGAGAATTAATTTAATCACAGAGTGCTCATAAATTGTGCTAGGAAGAAAACAGACAGGTGTTCTGAAAGGTCACATATAAACAGGTTTTCGATGGACAGAATGATAGTGTAACGATTTCGGGTTCGGATAGGACGGACCCAAAAACTCAGACTTGCGGAGTTAAAAGCTGCCTTTATTTTCTTCTCCGTCACCACCTGCCAGCGAGCTCTCCCGCGACCCGACCAGAGAGAGACACACGACGAGCCCTGCAAATAAAGCACCTTGAATTTAATTGAATTGAGAGAGAGGGGGGAGGGTAAGCGAGGGAGAGAGAGAGAGAGGGCGAGCGAGCGAACAAGCTAGAGAGAGAGAAACACCCAGGGGTGCAGAACCAGGGAACTATTTACATATTAAAACTATTTCCCAAATTGAATATGTGCTTTTCTATATTTATTGTCAATTAATTGTCCATAACATTGCTATTCTGTTTTTTCAAAGAAATGTTTGTTAAAAGAAAAGTCACAGCACCACTGGATTTGAACACACAACTTCTGGTTCAGTAGTGGGGCACCTAGAACACAGGACCACCCACAAGGTTGTGTGAGGAGAGGTGAAACAGCCTTACACAAACAGTATCAACAGACATTGTACAGCATGTACTATTCTTGTGTTGCGGTACATGAATATAATTATATCGTTATTAATTTCTTTGGATACGCGATTCCATATTATATTCCCTATTAATCAAATTCTAAAAGAATGTTGTTGACTCCGGTATCGAGTATATTCGCAGAAAAGCTTAAAACTACCACTTTTTATACACATATTTCACATGTTAGTTAAAGACTTTGATGCTTAAAATGTTTAGGGAGAAATGGAATACTGGTGTATTTTTTCTTTAAAGTACCGAGACCAGCCATATACTGTATATTTATTTTCCAAAATTAATATCATTTATGGCCTTCACACGCGTTACAGTATGCTCCTATTCTTTTTATGCTCAGCTACTAAGATTTCCCTTTAGTGGTAAAATTCCATATAAATATTCAATACTAAAACAGGCACAGTAAAGACATTAAATATACAGATGCAGCCATTCAAAGTGCGCGTTACAGACACGTACCGCAGGTGACGTCGCTCAGTATGACGCAAGATGACGCGGGGCACCGCAGTACGTGATTGGTTGACCGACAGGGGCACTCGTGGTCCGTTGGTCTGTCGTAGAAAGACAGTAAACGTCTTTGCTGTGCCCGTTGTAGGTATTGAATTTTACCACTGAAGGGAAATCTTAGTAGCTGAGCATAAAAAGAATAGGAGCATACTGTAACGCGTGTGAAGGTCATAAACGATATTAATTTTGGAACATAAACATACAGTGTATAGCTGGTCTTGGTACTTTAAAGAAAAAAATACACACCAGTATTCCATTTCTCCCTAAACATTTTAAGCTTCGAAGTCTTTAACTAACGCGATACCGGAGTCAACAAGCATACTTTTAGAATTTGATTAAAAGGGAATATAATATGGAATCGCGTATCTAAAAAATTTAATAATGGTATTCGTGTGCTGCGACAGGGCTGTGTAGGGCTGTTTCGCCTGCCTGTTCATGTGAGCTGTCTTGTAGACGTGACTACCAGCTGACAGGTTGTGTTTTCGAATCCAGCTGGTGCTGGTCTTTTCTTTTAACAAACATTTCTTCGAAAAAATAGAATAGCGATATTATGGACAATCAATTGACTTTTATATTTCAAAATATCGCAACATGATCGATATTTGCGATATTTTGAACATATCTTCCCTTCTGACAGCGGTGCCTGCTTCTATTGTGTGTGTGTGTGCAACAGAGTAAATTTTTAATAGCGTTTTAAGCGAATAGGTAATTAGATTGCTCGTAAACCTAATCGCTTTTTCTACATAAACACAGCATGATTACTCTCTGAAAATGCTTTTCCTTTATTTTTAAAGTAGGCTCAGATTTCAACTATAGATCGTATTATTATAAACTTTCTTGGAAAAATGTATTTTATGTAAACCATGTTTGCTATTAATTCATTTAGGGCTAAAATACGTTCATTGTCTTCCAATCGAGTCGAGTTGACATTGGAAGCCTGCCACACCCGGACTGTTAAACCAACGCATTAGCACGTCAAAGCCCATTGAGGGTATTGAGCCAGTATTGGCTTTAGTATTCCCCCCCTCTCCCCTCAATTCAATTCAATTCAAGGTGTTTTATTTGCATGACAGATGGGTACAAGCAGTGTTGGGTATGTATATTGTAACGCTTACGGCAGACAGGCACTGTGTAACAGCCGGCGCACCAGAGCAGCGCACCGAGGGAGCGTCTGCATTTATAACTTGGTTTTTAAAATTAGTCAAGCAATATGAAGCATCTTCTTTTACTTTTGAGTCCCTTAAATACATTGAACACAGCTTTCTCACCACTTAAGATTGCTCTTGATACCATCCTTACACAAAGCAGAAGGGAGATTTTAGTGCCTGAGCATAAAAAGAATAGGAGCATACTGCAACGCGTGTGAAGTCCATAAACGATATTAATTTTGGAACTTAAACGTTCAGTATATGGCTGGTCTCGGTACTTTAAAGAAAACATACACACCAGTATTCCATTTCTCCCTAAACATTTTAAGCATCGAAGTCTTTAAGTAACGCGATACCGGAGTCAACAAGCATACTTTTAGAATTTGATTAAAAGGGAATATAATATGGAATCGCGTATCTCAAGAAATTAATATGCAATAACTGAGTCAAGGGACTCAGAGGATCCAAGGCTAGACTGAGTATAATAGGCTTCGGGCTTCTATTGTGACATCTACTGTAAATTACAGAAATGTTAAAAGTAAACAAAATAAAGTAACTAAAATGTGGTCTAAAATCACCCCTTTAGACACCCCTTTTACTTCACTGGTGTCAGATATGAAAGGCAATAGTCTCCCGTTCTGTCTGCTGTGTGTTGCAGCAGAGGGACTCCCTGCCGCTGAAAGGGGCAGAGTAACTTGCATGCCCTCTAGTACAGTTTACACATGCACGACTTTAAAAGCTAGCAAGACAGGTTTCGATTCACATTAGCTGGCGAGCCTTGTTAAAAAAACGAATGATAATGTAACATGCCACTGTTCATGAACAAAGTTATACTGAGATTTCCTAAGATACGCGATTAAAAAATAAATAAATAAAAATTTGAATCTCCCGCGGAACACATTCCATAAGAATCAGTGGTTTTACAGTATATATCGCCTTTAAAGGTGGCTTCTCAAAACGCTTTACGGGATAAAAACAACCAGAACAGCAGCAACAACAATATTGTATTTCGTTGCACTTTGAAAACCAAGTAATAACTTAACTATACAGTACGTGCAAACGTTTCGTATGTTGCTGTTGTGAATGTCTGCGTACCCATAAGTATCTTATTTGCCTTGAGTCTGTCTACAGTATCTCTGTCCCACTACCCCCATCTCTCCCTCAATTCAATTCAAGGTGTTTTATTTGCATGACAGATGGGTACAATTCTTGTTGGGAATGTATACTTTGATATTTACACCCGGCGCGGCACCGAGGGAGCGTCTGCATTTATAACTTGGTTTTTAAAATTAGTCAAGCAATATGAAGCATCTTCTTTTACTTTTGAGTCCCTTAAATACATTGAACACAGCTTTCTCACCACTTAAGATTGCTCTTGATACCATCCTTACACAAAGCAGAAGGGAGATTTTAGTGCCTGAGCATAAAAAGAATAGGAGCATACTGCAACGCGTGTGAAGTCCATAAACGATATTAATTTTGGAACTTAAACGTTCAGTATATGGCTGGTCTCGGTACTTTAAAGAAAACATACACACCAGTATTCCATTTCTCCCTAAACATTTTAAGCATCGAAGTCTTTAAGTAACGCGATACCGGAGTCAACAAGCATACTTTTAGAATTTGATTAAAAGGGAATATAATATGGAATCGCGTATCTCAAGAAATTAATATGCAATAACTGAGTCAAGGGACTCAGAGGATCCAAGGCTAGACTGAGTATAATAGGCTTCGGGCTTCTATTGTGACATCTACTGTAAATTACAGAAATGTTAAAAGTAAACAAAATAAAGTAACTAAAATGTGGTCTAAAATCACCCCTTTAGACACCCCTTTTACTTCACTGGTGTCAGATATGAAAGGCAATAGTCTCCCGTTCTGTCTGCTGTGTGTTGCAGCAGAGGGACTCCCTGCCGCTGAAAGGGGCAGAGTAACTTGCATGCCCTCTAGTACAGTTTACACATGCACGACTTTAAAAGCTAGCAAGACAGGTTTCGATTCACATTAGCTGGCGAGCCTTGTTAAAAAAACGAATGATAATGTAACATGCCACTGTTCATGAACAAAGTTATACTGAGATTTCCTAAGATACGCGATTAAAAAATAAATAAATAAAAATTTGAATCTCCTGCGGAGCACATTCCATAAGAATCAGTGGTTTTACAGTATATATCGCCTTTAAAGGTGGCTTCTCAAAACGCTTTACGGGATAAAAACAACCAGAACAGCAGCAACAACAATATTGTATTTCGTTGCACTTTGAAAACCAAGTAATAACTTAACTATACAGTACGTGCAAACGTTTCGTATGTTGCTGTCGTGAATGCCTGCGTACCCATAAGTATCTTATTTGCCTTGAGTCTGTCTACAGTATCTCTGTCCCACTACCCCCATCTCTCCCTCAATTCAATTCAAGGTGTTTTATTTGTTTGACAGATGGGTACAATTCTTGTTGGGAATGTATACTTTGATATTTACACCCGGCGCGGCACCGAGGGAGCGTCTGCATTTATAACTTGGTTTTTAAAATTAGTCACGCAATATGAAGCATCTTCTTTTACTTCTGAGTCCCTTAAATACATTGAACACAGCTTTCTCACCATCCTTACACAAAGCAGAAACTGTCCGATGACTCACAGTACAAGTGGAAAGATTACAGATTTTAATCGTCTTTAATTTTGTCTTTAATTTTGCCTGTGGAGTGTATCTTATTAAGCTCTAAATTGCATTTTGAGCGCGGTTTTTTACTTTTTTTTAATTGCATTTTGGGCGCGGACAGCACATACAAGGGTTAATGAACTGCGCCAAGAAATTTAAAATAGTATTCTTTAGGTGTGAGGGTAGGAGTGGACCGCAGCAGGCATAATCAGCAAACCAGGAAAACAAAGAACAGGACAGGTGAGATGTGTATCCAGAAAGCGAGTGATCAGAAAAAGGAAATGGAAAACGCAGAAAAAGAAAACGCTTTACAGGATAAAAACAATAACAACAGTAGTGGCTGGGCAAACGATTTTTTTTATCGAAATACAAATTGAGATACTGTACTGTATAATGATGTGCATGAACAAAGGTATACTGCAATTTTCCTTAGATACGCGATTAATGCTTCGTAGGAGGAGGCGGTCTTTTCCTCTTGTCTAACAGTTTGTCCACAAACAAAACATTCCTGTTAGACAAAAGGAATTGAAAAAAAACAATTTTGTCAATGAAAACCGGTGTGTGTGTCTCTCCCTGCTGGATGTTCCTCTCACAAACTGCTGAATGAATAAAATAATTTTATTGAAAATGCGTTTGCGATTGTCTGGTATTTAATCTGGTCCCTTTTAACTGTTTTTCGATCTACTGTATTGCTTTGAGATGCCACTTTTAAAGGCGATATGTAAAATAAAGTTTTTTTTATTATTGTTATAGAGAAACATGATCAGATTTTCCCTGGTTCAGAAAAAAGATCTAAAGTGCTACACATAACTTTCTTAATTCGATGTATTTAAAGCAGTGAACTACTGTAGGTGTCACATAACATTCAGAAATACAATCACGTATTTGACAAATAAAAACGATTATAATCTAATCCTTCCACGTTTGATCCCAAAATCCCAAGAAATATAAATCTTGACGGGTAGAAAGCTATGCTGAAAGTTTATTAAGATGCTTAGAAGACAAAGATACTGTATCAATTTATGTTGCATTAGCCTGATTATGATTAAAAAACACATATAATTAAACACGCGTTTGCGATTTAAATCAGAACACGATTTAAATCAATATCGATTCCATATTATATTAGCAGAAAAGCTTAAAACTACCACTTTTTCACACGCTATTTCACATGCTAGTTAAATACTTCGATGCTTAAAATCGTTAGGGAGAAATGGAATACCGGTGTGTATTTTTCCTTTAAAGTGCCGAATCCTGGAATCTGACTGGCTGACACCCCTCTGAAGTGGTTCCATAAAATCTGGTATACGGAAAAGAAAGCGTTGATAAATACAAGTGTCTTTTAATACACTCTTTGCTGTGCTCTTGAGGATCCTTGTGATATTTTAAGCTCTAGTTGAATGATAAGTGTCGCATTTTAAATCATTTTCGTAGTTAGAAATTATGAAACGCCCTGTTAAAAGCAAGGAAGTTTTTATGCCCGTTGAAGTAAAACAAAATGCCTGACAAAGTATGGCTTGGACAGATTCCAAGTGCTTGTACAAATGTGCTAAAGAAATTATACTTTGAGTATACAGCTTGTCTAAAGTCATCCATTATTAATACTATTAGTAATATCTTCAGTAAAGGCTTTGATGCATAAATATTTATGATAAAGGTAGGCTGTGTACTTTTGTCCAACTGAGCAATCTTGCTTTCATAAAATATACCAACATTTTAATGACTGATGATTAACATGCTGTAATACACAGTTCAAAATTAAAGGCTCAAATGCTGTACATGAGAGGTTAAGCTCCCCCTGGCGGTTTTACAAGGCGACGCCGGATAGTTAACCACGTGACACCACGTTAACTGCGTCATACCGCGTGATACTGTGACACGCCCACCGGGGTATGCCGCGAAATACCTCACGCATTTTGAATGGCTGCATCTGTACATATACATACTGTATACAGTACATTTTGCATACAGTAATATGTTTATGTTCCTAAATCAATCTCTTTTATGAGCATGTGAAAGGCATGGTGAATCGGAGATTCTCAAAAATTACTGTACTTTGCATGATTGGAAACAAATGCGTGATTGTGAAATGCTGTGGTGTTACTTTTACAAAGACGGTAAATGAAAAAAAGAATGTGGACTAGGGCAATACTTTGAGTTTTCAGCTTGTCCAAGGTCATTGATTATTAATACTATAAGTAATATCTTCAGTAAAGACTTTGATGGCGACAGCTCACACATGAAAGGTTGAGCTTTATTAGCTCCACCTTGCGGAAATTCCGGATATTATTATTTAATTTGCGGTACCACATGGTATCTTGCGGCACTATGCGAGAATTTACAGTATTAATACTGTAACTGCGTCAAGTGCACCGCAAAATAATGCAGTATCGCCCGTTTGTTTTGAATAGCTGCATCTGTAGAAAGAAGAGACAGACAAAGTAATAATTCTATATTAACGTGGCCTACATGTTGACAATGATCTAACTAACTGACATGTTCTGATTCAGATCCCCTGCAGTTCATACTAATTAAAGCAACAGCAATGCTGAGTCCTCCCCACCCTTCTGAGCACAAAATCAGCTGCTCTCCAGTTCTGTTCTGTATTTTTTTTCATTGCAATTTAGCTTGGAGTTGGAGATGATCTCCATACAGTACTGTATTAACTAGCCCACACTTGCGTGATAGTTTACGGGTTGTGGCAATTGTTTTTCTATAGTTCACTTACATGAAGGCAACCTGTTACCGAGGAGCCTGATAGGTTTAAAAGCCTCATAAGCCAGACAGGACTTAAACCTACAATGATCTGATCTGAAGTCATACACGTTATCCATTACGGCACTGGCCCACGTTGCACTCCACCACAGAGAGCTCTACACTGCTACTAGTAATACACTTCCCCATCTAAATTTTCAAAGCAAGAAACTTGTGTTTCCTACTATTTTTATCAGGTTTAAAATATCATCTCCTTAAAACAGAAAAAGTGTTGATGTGTCCTGCTGATATTCTGACATCTTCCAAAACACCATGAAATTGTCACATCTTGCAGACAATAGGTGTTTCCCTTACATGACATATCGTTTTTTTTCTATCAATAAGTATAGAAATAAAACAAAAGAAAAAACGGTGTCGCCAAAGAATGCACAGCTCTGTCGCCTTGGGGAGGTGTCAAGGGCACTGAGCTCCTTGGACATGAAAAGTGCCAGATAAATGCCATTTCTCATCATTTCTCTTGGCGTCAGTTCTGCTATTAAATGGGACGGAGGCAATGCGCTCAGAGAGCAAGTTAAGTGCACACCGAACGCAGATGTGTCCAAGTGTCTGTAAAAGCGTGGTGCTCTGCTGGCGCAGTTCCCTAGTGGCTTAAAGTGCCTGCCTAGTAAACAGGAGATCCTGGATCTGAATACCAGCGGTGCCTTTCTCCGTGTCTTGTTGTGCCGAATGTATCATTTCAGACAAACGTGTACAGCTTGGTTCAGTTTAATGCAAGAATACATTTCATTTCTAGAATAACTTGTTTTTGAAGAAATCCATACAGCTTGTGAAAGATGAAATCCATTTCTTGGTTGTCAGTGGAAAAATATTGCTGGCTGCAAGAAGCGCAAGTGATTGTTTTCTTTGACTATCAACCTGCAAATGTAGGGAGGGAAAAAGGCAATCAGTCTCTGTGGCGCAATCGGTTAGTATGTTTGGCTATTATCCGAAAGGTTGGTGGTCCAAGCCCACCTGAGAATGGATGTCTCAGTTTTTCCAATGTAAACATTATCACAGCTAAAGAAGATGGCGCAGAAGGCTCCACAGCTGAAACGTCTTGTTTCTTTTCTTCTCTTTTCAGCATGGAGTAAACCTTTGCTTGATCCTTTGCAGCCTACGCATGCTGACGCAGCTACCTTTCTATTAACGCGCCTCAATCATTATTCACCAAAACGATCAGCAGAATATGTCGCCTTTGTGGTGATGTCACTCCTCTGCTTTACAAATGTCCTTAGTGACAGGCCATTTCTTTCGGACATTTTTCCGGAGCGGTTATTGATTGCTCCATCATTTCCCTCATGCTTTCCATCACTAGATTGAAAAAAAAACAGAAACAGGCTGACAGGACGACAATCAAATTGCAAAAACTCATCAAAGCACTCGATAGAGTATTTGAATCCACAAGTAGCTACGAGCAACTTTGTCCTGGCTTGCATGAAAGTCGGAAAATGTCAAAAAGAAAAAGATGGTGGCTTTTTCATATTCGTTCTTTTATTTTTAGTTCGTTGGCTCTTCTGTCCATTGTCCTCCTGCCTGGCTCTTGACCTGTGACTGTCTGAACGCACGCAGTAGACTTTCAGGCGGGGGATTTGTCCTGAGCCTCTGTGAAAGACCCACCCACCCCCATAAATAACTGCTCTAGAAACACATGAATGCAAAACTAAACCACAGCTTAAAGAGGAGCTCCAACTCAGTGCCATACTAATGTAAACAAAGTAATACTAAGACATGTTCTTATGGATTTGTCTTACCTTGAGATATGTAATTGGATTTCAGGATTAACTTCCACATTCAATGTACTGGTGATTGTTTGCCTGGTCAGTACCTGGGTGGGAGACCTCCAGCGAACAATTAAGCTTGCTGCTGGAAGTGGTGTTAAGAGACTCTTAGGATCTTCCAGAGGTGTCTGTCCAATAGCACCAGTTGCCTTAGAGCTGTCTCAAACATTGCTCAAGAGTATACCTTTCACAGATGCGCAAAGATGAATGATGGGGGTACTCGGTTCTAGGAGCCTTCCAACTGTAGGGACTGATTAGAGACGATCCGTAGCGTGTGTTCGTTTCCATATACGCCCCGTGTCTCAACGGCAGGACAGAGTCAAATATTGCCTTGACAGACATATATATATAACAGCATTATATTAAACTGCAGGACTTGAGGGCTGTTTTGTTTGAATGTTCAACGCATTCGTAAAAGCGTAGGTCAAAGGCCATTCCTGCATCTACTGTAACTCGAGTGAAAGTGCAGTGACTGAAATCCTCATCTACATTTCTCCGTTGTTGATTTCTTTCTCTCTAAGAAAGTTCTATTTTCATGTCCGAACGGGGAGACTTTATTATTCCAACTTGAAGCCACCCTTAGGTACTCTGAGGTGTGTGTGTCTGCTTGCACGTATGGCGTAAAAGGTTTCTTAAATGGAGAGCGAAGTTGAATAAAGTTTCTGCCGCTGCCGCCGACTCACACTCCCTGTTTGATTGTAGCAAGAATGCAGTGGCCTCAGTAGTTGTGGCCGAGTGGTTAAGGTGATAGATTATAAATCTGTTAGGGTCTCCCCACGCATGTTTGAATCCTGCTGACTATGTTGTCTGCCTCCTGTCGTTGTGTGCTGGCGCAAGCAAAGAAAGGTGCCTTTTTGCTTTTCCTGGCGGTTTTAAAACGCGAAATCACTTGTACCCGCTGCCTTGGAAATAAATTCTTCAGCATCCGCGAACAGCATTTTGCAGCTTGAAGCAGATGTCGACGCTTTTTGCACAGAAAAAAGCGCATTTTTTGGAGTCCTTGGCAGTGAGCATTGGTGGTTCAGTGGTAGAGTTCTCGCCTACCGCGTGGCAGACCCAAGTTTGATTCCCGGCCAACGTGTTGGCTTTTGCAGCGAGCGGCTCCATCACTTGCATCCCCGTGTAACTCGCAACTGAAAACCCACTGAAGCTAAGAAGGTGTGAGCCAGGTCAGTACCCGGATGAGGGTGAGCTACAGGGAAAAACAAAGCTTCCAGCTGGAAGCTGTGTTAATGGAGCCAGCGGGGGGGCGCTCACCCTGAGGTCTGTGCGGGTCCCAATGCCCCAGTATAGTGACGGAGACGCTGTGTTGTAAAAGGGCGCTTCTTTTGGATGAGATGTAAAACCGAGGTCATAGTGCTCTGTGGTCATTCAAAATTACCACCAAAACCTTTGACAAAAGACAAAAGACAAAAGCTCTTGGTAATTGATGGTCTTCAATAATGCTTCTCCTTTAGGTACATTTTAAATCAGCTGAAAAATGCTGTGAAATGGGGGGACACTTCAGGCCAGTGTAGGATTTGGGTTACAAGAACCATTAAACCGCACAGAAAGCCCGTACACTGAATTGCACGGCTTTCTATTCAAAGGAGGACAAAAGAAATTCCCTGAGTTCAATTTTTTGCAGCACAGAGAGAACCGGTGTCGTGAGGCCGGTTAGCTCAGTTGGTTAGAGCGTGGTGCTCATAATGCCAAGGTCGTGGGTTTGAGCTCTGTACGGGCCAGGTCACTTTCTCCTCTGTTACCAAAGCTGTTAGGTTTCTTTCCCTGGTGAGATGGGTTGTCATGCAAGGCTGCCCCATAGTGCTGACAGCCGAGAGTGTTGCAGGAGAAGAGAAAAGTGTTTGAAGATTGAAGAGTGTCTTTGGTGGAGCCAAAATAAAGTATCACAAATGCAAGTGGGAGGATTTCTAGTGTTTAATATGGTAAAAACAAGCAGAAGTTATGTGCCGGTCCGGCACAGTCTGCCATGCTTTTATCATATAAAGTGAAACTAGGTGTCGAACATATGTGAGGCTCCAGTTATACATCGAGTGTCACATTAAATGACAAAAATGAAGAGAGTTAAAGCAGCTGGAGAGGTTTTCTTACAACTTTTGAGCTGACACAGTTTTGGAAAATGTTTCCTTCACGCTGCACTGTACAACATAGGCAGCCAAGAGTCTCCAAAACAAAACAGAATTGACAGATACAGATGCAGCCATTCAAAATGGGTGGGGTATTTCGCGGTATACCCCGGTGGGCGTGTTGCAGTATCACGCAGTATCACGGGGTAAATCGCGTCATTTGACGTCCTGCCGGAATGTATCCGGCATCACCTTGTAAAACCGCCAGGAGGAGCCAATAAAGCTTAACCTCTCATGTACAGCATTTGAGCTTTTAAATTTAAACTGTGTATTACAGCATGTTAATCATCAGTCAATAAAAAGTTGGTATATTTTATGAAAGCAAGATTGCTCAGTTGGACAAAAGTACACAACCTACCTTTATCAGAAATATTTATGCATCAAAGCCTTTACCGAAGATATTACTAATAGTATTAATAATGAATGACTTTGGACAAGCTGTAAACTCAAAGTATAATTTCTTTAGCACATTTGTACAAGCACTTGGAATCTGTCCAAGCTCTACTTTGTCAGGCATTTTCTTTTACTGCAACGGACATAAAAACTCCCTTGCTTTTAACAGAGCGTTTCATAATTTCTAACTACGAAAATTATTTAAACTGCGACACTTATCATTCAACCAGAGCTCGAAATATCACAAGGATCCTCTAGAGCACAGCAAAGACTGTATTAAAAGAATCGCGTATCTAAAGAAATTAATACGATATAATTATATTCGTGTACTGCGACAGGGCTGTGTAGGGCTGTTTCACCTCTCTCTTCATGTGACTATTCAAAAGCCATTTAGCAAGGAGGGGAAGAGTGACAAACTAGTATACTTTAGATCTTTTTTTCTGAACCGGGGAAAATCTGATCATGTTTCTCTATAACAATAATAAAAAACATTATTTTACATATCACCTTTAAAAGTGGCATCTCAAAGCAATACAGTAGATGGAAAAACAGTTAAAAGGACCAAAGTAAATACCAGACAAACGCAAACGCTTTTTTAATAAAATGCTTTTATTCATTCAGCAGAGAATGAGAGGGACATCCAGCAGAGAGAGACACACCGGTTTTCATTGAAAAAAGTAATTGTTTTTTTACATTCCTCTTGTCTAACAGGAATGTTTTGTTTGTGGATAGACTGTTAGACTTTTCCAGTCGCACGAAGTAAGGGTTGAGAATCTCCGATTCACCATGCTACTAATGGTTTCCCGGAGATTGCAAGGCAAGGCACTTTTGCCACTGGACCCATCGAAATTTACAGACGTGGTCCACCCCCAGTAAATTTCAAAAGTCACAAGATTTCGAAACGCGGGGGCGGCGTAGCGGTCGGCTCTTGCTTTCCCGTCCAATGAAAGGCAGGTTCCTTTTGCCAAAGTCGGGAGACATTAGAGGATGCCACACCCGGACTGTTAAACCAACGCAGTAGCACGTCAAACCCCATTGAGGAGCCGGGCGCAATAATTGTTTTGTCCCTTGATTTACTGATCTGCATTAATTACAGAAATCGAGTTCCTGCTCTTTGCAGACGACCTGGTCCTGCTGTCGCCCACAGAACAGAGGCTGCGGCAGAACCTGGCACTGCTGGAGCAGCACTGTCAGACCTGGGCGCTGACAGTCAATCTGGACAAGACCAGAGTTATGGTTTTCCAGAAAAAAAGCCAGACCTCAGGGAAACAGGTACAAATTCACACTTAACAACAACACATTAACACCTAACAAGGGGAGCAGGGCCGAATTAGGCCAGTACCCACTATTGTTAAACATACAGAAAAGAATATTAAAGTATTGGCTTTAGTATTAGCCATACAGAACATTAAAGTGCCCCTTTCCATTCAGCGGGTGTCTGAGCCGCTGTGTCCTATCTTCTGACAGTCGCTGTTGTGAATGTCTGTAGAGTGTATCTTATTTTTATATTATATTCCCTATTAATCAAACTCTAAGAGTATGTATCGGCTTGTCCCCCCCTCCCGCCCATCTCTGTGTACAGTAGAGCCTCCTGTCCAGCCAGCACATGTCCACAGACATTCACAACAGCGACATCTCATAAAACGTTTGCACATATAGTTAAATTATTAGTTGTTTTTCAGGAAGTTAAAAAAAACACTTGAATTACTTATCCAGTCTCTCAAAATAAAGTTATTTTTCAAGCAATGCAACAAACGTCGGGCAATGTGTTTTTTTTTAATCCAACATTGACAGCCACATCTTAAATCTTGTCAGTCAGCTCTTTTTTCTCTATTTGAATTGTGGCGAATCAAACAACTTGGGATAACAAGTGGTCTCAAAGTCACCGAGCTCACAGAGCTTCAACAACAGATGACAATTCCCTTAGTCCTTCCTTAGTCTTCCTGAAATTGTCAGATTATGAGTGAATAAAAGCATCTTATTAAAAACACATTTGTGTTTGTTTGGGAGCTATATTATGTATTTTTTATATGTAAGATATAATGATGTGTTCCCGCTTACACATCGCACGACTTTAAAAGCTAGAAAAACAGGTTTCGATTCACATTATCTGGCGAGCCTTGTTTTGTCAAAGGACAGCACAAAAAAAACAAACAATACACGGGGGGGGAGGGCAAGCGAGAGAGAGAGTTTTTTACATTCTGTCAAAAAAACCCAAATCACCCGGGGCAGAGACTCTGGGGGGATCATTGTGTGGTACAGAGCGGAGCTCAGTCAATCCAGACAAGTACAGTAGTATGGAGAGAAAAGTCAATAATTGATTTAAGGACGATCTGTCAAAGTGCAATGAAATACAATATTGTTGTTGTTGCTGTTATTGTTGTTTTTATCCTGTAAAGCGTTTTGAGAAGCCACCTTTAAAGGTGATATATAAAAGCGCTGATTCTTATGGAATGTGTTCCGCCGGGGAACAAGTATAACCTTGTTCATGCACAAACAGTGGCATGTTACATTATTAATTTGGGTGTCTCCTCTTGCCAGAAAGCTCTAAATTGCATTTTGAGTGCGGTTTTTGACTTTTTTTAAATTGCAACCCGTAAATAAAGCTGATACTGTTTAGACTTATATTAGGATTATATACTTTGTGAAAAGTGATAGTCTTTTAACCTTTTCTGTGAATTCGCTTGTTATCTAACAAATGCATACTTTTTTAATTTGATTAACAGGGAATATAATATGGAATTGCGTATCTAAACAAATTAATAACGATATAATTATATTCATGTACTGTCTGGCGGAATAAACTGAAGAGGTTAGTTAATGCGACACGGAATTACTTTCCACCCCCTCTACATTCTCAGAGTAGAACAGACTAACCTTCTAATGAAAGACGGTCCACCCCCCACGGACAGGAAAAGTGCCCACAGGCACTTAAACTCAATATGGTCAGTAACAGTAAACAGTAACATGGTCAGAAGGAGCACGTACAAACGTTTCCGAAATAACCACACTCTGATGCTTAAAATGTTTAGGGAGAAAGTGGAATACTGGTGTGTATTTTTTCTTTGAACTACCAATACCAGCCATATACAGTCTGTAACGTAGGGATTTCTATATGTCTTTATTTAGTGGTTATATATTTTGACAAAGGCTAAACTTTTAGCTTCAGTAACGCGTACATATCTCCCCTTTTTATAAAATGACATGGTTGAAAACTGTTCCAGAGCCACTGTTGTTTCATCAGTGAAAAGTACATCATGAAATGCCTCTCCCTGTTCAATCCACTGGAAAAAAGAAAAGGAGCATAAAGCGTCTGATGGTCATAAACGATATTCATTTAGGAACAGCATCAGAGATATGTTTTTAACTGCACTGCATCGGAGAGAATACCATAGTGTGTTTTTTTTTTACTCCCTGGCGGAAACTGGCTTCCATAAGAATCAGTATGGCTCAGAGATTAAATAAAACTTCACTCGCACCAAACAAATGTATATTTCTAAATATCACAACATGATCGAATTTAAGTCATTTTAATAACAATGAATAGTCACCTAGGCGTTACAATATAAACATTTATATTGATTTAAATCGCGTTTTGATTTAAATCTCAAACGCGGGTTTAAATATATGTGTTTTTTGATTCACAATCAGACAATAATAATAATAATAATAAACTTTATTTTATATAGCGCCTTTAAAGGTGGCTTCTCAAAGCGCTTTACAGGATGACAATAACAATAAATAAGAAGACTACAACAATAAATAAGAAGATTTCACAAGATAGGACATAATTATAATTACAACAATACAACAATAACAATAGAGGAGACCGTGGAAGGTGGTATTAAGAAGAGCAGAGAAGTGAAGAATGGAACCAGTTAAGTAAAGACTTTTCTGAAGAAGAAGGTTTTGATTCTGGATTTGAAGGAGTTTAGATAAGGTGACTCTCTAATATCCTTGGGCAAAGAGTTCCAGAGCTTGGGGGCATAGCAGGAGAAGGCCCTGTCGCCCATACAATGTAGACGGGCTTGGGGGACAGTAAGGAGGGCAGAATTTGAAGAGCGGAGGTTGCGAGGTGGGGAGTAGGGCGATAAAAGTTCAGACAGGTATTGAGGTGCCAAGCCATGTAAAGCCTTATAGGTGAGCATGAGGATTTTAAAGTCTACGCGGAATTTGACCGGAAGCCAGTGCAAGGACGCCAGGATAGGAGTAATGTGAACACTTGCACTAGACCTGGTCAGGATTCTGGCTGCTGAATTTTGGACATACTGCAGCTTGTTCAGAGTAGATTTAGATACCCCAGGGAGTAGAGCATTGCAGTAGTCAATTCGAGAGAATACAAATATGTTGATCAGCTTTTCAGCCACAGTTAATGATAGCATAAGGCGTAGTCTTGCGATATTTCTAAGGTGAAAAAAAGATGTTTTGACAGTAAGCTGTACATGTGGGTCGAATGTTAAGCCAGAATCGAATATAACCCCAAGGTTTTTCAATTTTGATTGAAGCTCAAGTACAGAGCCATCTACAGACAGGGTTACAGGACTGGCTTTATGAAGTTGATGGGGGGTACCAATAAGCATGACTTCAGTCTTGTCACAGTTAAGATGAAGGAAGTTTTGAGCCATCCAAATTTTTATGTCAGAGATGCAATTAGATAGAATAGAGACAGCCACATCAGTGTCGGGTTTGGTATGGATGTATATTTGAGTATCCTCAGCGTAAAAATGAAAGCTGAGGCCATGTGATCTTAAAAGCTGACCAAGTGGGAACATGTAAATGCTGAAGAGCAAGGGACCCAGTATTGAGCCCTGGGGGACACCAGACTTGACAAGACCAATTTCAGACCTGTACCCATTGAGAGAGACAAAGTGACAGCGATCAGTGAGATAAGACTTAAGCCATTTGAGGGCAGTGTCAGAGACTCCAAACACAGTCTCGAGACGAGAAAGTAAGATGTTATGGTCAACAGTGTCAAAGGCAGCACTGAGATCAAGAAGGATGAGTATGGAAAGAGAACCAGAATCAGAAGCTATTAGGAGATCATTGGTGACTTTGACTAGGGCGGTTTCTGTGCTGTGAAGTTGACGGAAGCCAGATTGGAGGGGTTCGAAAAGGTTGTTTGTCATGAGGTGGTTATGTAACTGAAGTGTGACAGCACGTTCTAGAATTTTAGAGAGAAAGGGTAAGTTGGAGATGGGGCGGAAGTTGTTAAGATTGTCGAGAGCCATGTTAGGCTTCTTTGGCACGGGGGTAATAGCAGCAGTTTTGAGGACCGTTGGTACAATGCCGGTGCTCAAGGATTCATGTATTATATTGAGGACAATGGGACAGAGAGAAGAGAAACAGGACTGGAATAAAGTGGTGGGAATGGGATCTAAAATAGATGTGGTGGGTTTCATGCACGTAACTATTTTGTTTAGGGATGCTGAGTCAAGAAGAGAGTAGCTGGAGAGACGGGAACCAGAGAAGTTGGATGAGGAGGGAGGAGGTATGGAAATTATATCCGTAGTGGAGAGAATGTGATGCCGGATGTTGTCAATCTTAGAACTAAAGAAATCTAAGAATGTGTTGCAAAGTTGTGATGAGGCAGGTAATGTGGTAGGGCAGTTTGGCTTGAGCAGTCTGTTGATGGTGGAGAAAAGATGTCTGGGGTTGTTTTGGTGATTTTCAATGATGTGAGAGAAGTAGGTGGATCTAGCAGACTCTATAGTAACCTTATAATCAGATAAGTAATCTCTCCAGGCCTGATAATGTACATTTAGGCCGGAAAGACGCCACCTACGCTCAAGTTTGCGAGAGGCTGCCTTCATGAATCGCAGATGGTCATTGTACCAGGGGGCAGGGCGAGAGAAGGAGATGGTTCGAGTTTTTAAAGGGGCAAAGGTGTCGAGAGTAGATAAAAGAGCATTGTCAAGTAACTGTATTTTGTCCTCTAGAGGGTCAGAGGAAGAGAAACATGATAAGGAGGACAGAACAGAATTTGCAAACCTTGGGTGATCAATTGATCGCCAGTTGCGGAAATTTACAGAGCGTGGGGAGGAGGTGTTAGAAACAGGTAATTCCAGATTGAAGAGAATGGCTAAGTGGTCAGAGAGGCCTAGATCAAGGGGAGAGCAGTGGGAGACAAAGGAGTCATTTGCAATAATTAGATCTAAGGTGTGTCCTTTGTTATGTGTAGGGGTACAAACAAACTGAGTAAGGTCAAAGCATCCCAAAAGAGAAAGGAAGTCTTTAGCCAGACTGGAAGAGGTTGAATCAATGTGTATATTAAAGTCCCCTAGAATAAGGATCCTTTTAAATTTAAGGGATAAGAATGAGAGAAAATCAGCAAACTCACCTAAGAAGACTCCACTGGGTTTGGGTGGTCTGTAAACTGTGGCAATAATAGTAGATTGGGGGATAGAAACATTTAAAACAAGACACTCAAAAGAAGAGGGAGGAGGTATAGTTATAGGACTTAGACTGTAAAAAAGGTTGTAAATAACAATGATGCCCCCGCCTCTGCCTGAAAGACGCGGAAGGTAAAACAAACCATATCCAGGAGGAACTAGTTGGTTGAACAGGAGTCCATCGTTTTGTTTGTGCCATGTTTCGGTTAAACAAAGAAGGTCCAGTTGTTTTTCTTTGATAATGTCACATAAAAGAAGAGCCTTGCTGTTAACGGAGCGGGTGTTGAGTAGCGCTGATCTGGCCAGACTCGGGGATGCAGGGGGAAGCGGAGTGCGGTCCAGGTGCGGTAGTGAGAGGAGATTTTTTAGATCGGCGCCGGTATGTGATGGACTTACAGACATGCGCCGAAAGGCAGGGATAAAGACTCCGCAGGCAGACGAACGAAAAAACCGGCGTCCTGTGCTGCGATGGATGTAGCGAGTCGGTCGTAAAATCCCAGTAAAACGGCAGTAATCGAATGTGTCTTTGACCAGGAAGTAGCTTTGTTTTAGTTGAAGAAGTTGCAGTGCAGTGTACCTCAGAGACATGATCGATGAATCGAGACGGGAAGGAAATCCAGAGAAGGCGGTAGCAAGTGGTGAAGGTCTTCAGTTGAGTAAGTTCACAATGCAGTGGAAGTCGCATTTGTGAATTTGTAACGTGGAGTGGATAGCGTGAAGCGGATGAAAATAGATAAATTAGAAATCAGTGTAATCGAGGAGGAAAGGGAAAAAAAACATAACTAAGTAGATAAAAATGATAGAAATACAAAATGAGATATAATGATGTTCCGGCTAAGACATTAACGAGTACAACCCCCCTCTCTGCGCTAGTGCTGGCTGTGATGAATTAAACCGGTTTCACCGGTGTTTATGTAGAAAAAGTGTTTCGGTTTATGAGCAATCTAATTACTTATTCGTTTAAAACGCTATATAAAATAAAGTTCATTATTAATTTGCTGGACAGAGCAGTGAACATTATTATGGATAAGACAAAGATAACGATCCTGATCAGTTTAGAAATCTGTGTACGCTGTAAGGTTTTTACTTCTTAAACTTTTAAAGTACACGTTTCGAATAGAAAGAAATCATCTTCCTGGTACAGTATGTATAGCAAACCAGCACGTCTTTTTTCTCCAATCAGAGGGGTTAGACGCTCGGTTAAAAGCAAAGGAGATTGTCTCTTATAGTGGACATAAAAACAAGAGTTCGCTGGCATTATATCCTAGAAGACACAGACTGGTGCCAGACCGGGAGAATGCCCGCAGCGTAAAAGAAAATGCCTGATGAACTAGGGATTGGACAGTTTCCAAGTGCTTGTACAATCGATGGAAATGTTCAAATAAATGTGCAAAAGAAATAAACAAAATAATCATTTATTTCTTTATCATATTGGCTAGCTAATGTCCTCTCTTTGCTAGTTAGTGGCTGTGTTTCTGCGTTGGGTAGCAACGGGTGACTGTTCTCAGGCGGAAGATGTAAACAGCTTAATTTTTGTGTTAAATAATTTTTTAAAATTAAAATTCATTCTATACAGCAATCGCATATTTGGGTACCGTTTCATAAAACTTTCACGCTTAAAATGTTTAGGGAGAAATGGAAGACTGGTGTGTATTTTTTCTTTAAACTACCAAGGCCAGCCATACACAGTACAGTTTACGTACATACAGTAATGTTTATGTTCCTAAATTAATATCGTTTATGACCTTCAGATGTGTTATGCTCCTCTTCTTTTTATGCTCAGCTACTAAAAGTTCCCTTTAGTGGTAAAATTCCATATAAATATTCAAAACTAAGCGGATTAAAATGTGCACAGTAAAGACATTAAATGATTAAATCTTTTCACTACCAACCAATGCACCACGAGTGCTCCTGTCGGTCATTTTGGCCAGCCAATCACTTACCGCGGTGCCCTACGGTGCCCCGCGGTGGCTTGTGGGTAGATTACCGTACCGCGGGTTTGTACCACACATTTTGAATGGCTGCATCTGTAGGAGAACATTCCCACTCGTCCTAAAGTTCCCAAAATCCAGCACTGAGCGTAAACAAAGTGTCTTAGTAGCATGGGAATGCTAACCCTAACCCTAGCTGGAGTTTGAGCAATCCAGCACTGAGCGTTAAAAGATGAGTCAAAGTAACGTCTAATCGGATTAGTTTACTTAGAGCTGGTTCAGAGTTTGCTCAAGAGTTTACCTTTCACAGATGCACCAAGAAGAACGTTGGGGGTGCACGCTTCAAGGCGCCTTACAGCTGTAGGGAGTGATTCATGGCGTGTGCTCGTTCCCATATACTGAACGCCCCGGGTTGCAGTGCCAGGATGACGTACAATACCGCTTCGGCACGTAATGGCGTTATATGCAAGTGAGGGACGTGAGGGTTTTAGTTTGTTCCTTTTGTTTTGCTCTGCTTTGCTTTGTTTTGCTTTCCATCGCGTTGGTAAGAGCGTAAATAAAAAGGCGATTCCTGCGTCTAACACTAACGTAAGAGCTATTTCAAGTGCGGCGTGGTGCGGCTTTTAAAATGCTTGTGGGCATTTCTCTGTTGTTGATTCTTTTTTTGCGTCTAACAAAGTGCCATTTTCATGTCCGGATGGGGAGACTTTATCATTCCAATATGAAGCCACCCTTAAGTCCACTGAGGCGTGTCTGTCTGCAAGGCTTGTATTTTGGAAATGTTTTTTTGAAACGGAGAACGACTTTGAAACAGGCTTCCGCCGGCGCCTCACGATCCACGTAAGATTGTAGCAAGAACGCAGCGGCGGTGGGGCTTGCTGTAGTCGTGGCCGAGTGGTTAAGGCGACAGTTCGTGGTGTGTGCTTGATCCCATATACTGTACGCCCCGGGTTGCAGTGCTAGGATGTAGTACAATACCGCTTCGGCACGTAACAGCGTTATATGCAAGTGAGAGACGTGAGGGTTTTATCTTGCAGACTCTACTTCTCTCCTGTAGAAGTAAAGCAGGGCTTGCTGGGTGAGCTTTCACTCCGGTAAATTAGGTCACGTGTCATGTTCAATCACTTCTTCTAAACACAACATTTGCTGGTGCTAGCTTTCCCCATGAAAAGAGACATTTCCCTTACAGTACATGACATATCGTTTTTTTTCTATCAATAAGTATAGAAATAAAACAAAAGAAAAAAAGGTGTCGCCAAAGAATGCACAGCTCTGTCGCCTTGGGGAGGTGTCAAGGGCACTGAGCTCCTTGGACATGAAAAGTGCCAGATAAATGCCATTTCTCATCATTTCTCTTGGCGTCAGTTCTGCTAATAAATGGGATGGAGGCAAGGGGCTCAGAGAGCAGGTTAAGTGCACACCGAACGCAGATGTGTCCAAGTGTCTGTAAAAGCACGGTGCTCCGCTAGCGCTGTTCCCTAGTGGCTTAAAGTGCCTGCCTGGTAAGCATGCGATCCTGGGTCTGAATACCAGCGGTGCCTCTCTCTGTGTCTTGTTGTGCTGAATGTATCATTTCAGACAAACATGCACAGCTTGGTTCAGTTTAATGCAAGAATTAATTTCCTTTCTGGAAGAACTTCTTTTTGAAGAAATCCATACAGCTTGTGAAAGATGAAATCCATTTCTTGGTTGTCAGTGGAAAAATATTGCCGGCTGCAAGAAGCGCAAGTGATTGTTTTCCTTGACCATAAACCTGCAAATGTAGGGAGCACAAAAGGCCCTCAGTTTCTGTGGCGCAATCGGTTAGCGAGTTTGGCTGTTAACCGAAAGGTTGGTGGTTCAAGCCCACCCGGGGACGCATGTCTCAGTTTTTCCAATGTAAACATCATCACCGCTAAAGAAGATGGCGCAGAAGGCTCCACAGCCGAAACGTGGTGCTTCTTTTCTTCTCTTTTCAGCATGGAGTAAACCTTTGCTTGATCCTTTGCAGCCTACGCATGCTGACGCAGCTACCTTTCTCTTAACGCGCCTCAATCATTATTCACCAAAACGATCAGCAGAATATGTTGCCTTTGTGGTGATGTCACTCCTCTGCTTCACAAATGTCCTTAGTGACGGGCCATTTCTTTCGGACATTTTTCCGGAGCGGTTATTGATTGCTCCATCATTTCCCTCATGCTTTCCATCACTAGATTGAAAAAAAAACAGAAACAGGCTGACAGGACGACAATCAAATTGCAAAAACTCATCAAAGCACTCGATAGAGTATTTGAATCCACAAGTAGCTACGAGCAACTTTGTCCTGGCTTGCATGAAAGTCGGAAAATGTCAAAAAGAAAAAGATGGTGGCTTTTTCATATTCGTTCTTTTATTTTTAGTTCGTTGGCTCTTCTGTCCATTGTCCTCCTGCCTGGCTCTTGACCTGTGACTGTCTGAACGCACGCAGTAGACTTTCAGGCGGGGGATTTGTCCTGAGCCTCTGTGAAAGACCCACCCACCCCCATAAATAACTGCTCTAGAAACACATGAATGCAAAACTAAACCACAGCTTAAAGAGGAGCTCCAACTCAGTGCCATACTAATGTAAACGAAGTAATACTAAGACATGTTCTTATGGATTTGTCTTACCTTGAGATATGTAATTGGATTTCAGGATTAACTTCCACATTCAATGTACTGGTGATTGTTTGCCTGGTCAGTACCTGGGTGGGAGACCTCCAGCGAACAATTAAGCTTGCTGCTGGAAGTGGTGTTAAGAGACTCTTAGGATCTTCCAGAGGTGTCTGTCCAATAGCACTAGTTGCCTTAGAGCTGGCTCAAACATTGCTCAAGAGTATACCTTTCACAGATGCGCAAAGATGAATGATGGGGGTGCACGCTTCAAGGAGCCTTCCAACTGTAGGGCCTGATTAGAGACGATCCGTAGCGTGTGTTCGTTTCCATATACGCCCCGTGTCTCAACGGTAGGACGGAGTCAAATACTGCCTCGACACGTAACAGCATTATATTAAACCGCAGGACTTGAGGGCTGTTTTGTTTGAATGTTCAAGGCATTTGTAAGAGCGTAGGTCAAGGGCCATTCGTGCATCTCCTGTAACTCGAGTAAAAATGCTATTCAAAGTGCAGTGGCTGAAATCGTCGTCCACATTTCTCCGTTGTTGATTTCTTTCTGTCTAAGAAAGTTCTATTTTCATGTCCGAACGGGGAGACTTTATCATTCCAAATTGAAGCCACCCTTAAGTACTCTGAGGTGTGTGTGTCTGCTTGCACGTATGGCGTAAAAGGTTTCTTAAACGGAGAGCGAACTTGAAAAAAGTTGCCGCCGCCGCCTAGCACTCCCTGTTCGATTGTAGCAAGAAGGCAGCGAGCATGGCATTGCTGTAGTCGTGGCCGAGTGGTTAAGGCAACGGACTTGAAATCCGTTGGGGTCTCCCCGCGCAGGTTCAAATCCTGCCGCCTACGGCGTTCTTTGCTTTTGGTCGTGTGAGTGTGTGAAAAAGGACCAGCGCTGTTTTGTTTTCGCTGGGACCTTTAACACTCTAAATAGCCTGGACCCGCTGCCTTGGAAATCGATTCTTCAGCACCCACGAGTGACGCTTTGCGGCTGGACGCAGATAACGATGCTTTTTCTGCAACCAGCTTTCCAGCAGCTCCGAACTGAACCCGTTCTCCATTGCAACATAGCGGAGGCTCGTCACGTCTATAGCAAGGCTGTGTAGGACCGCATACGCCACAGTGACTTTTACACAGACCACATGAAAGGCAAGCAAAATACAGTTTTAAAATTCCAAACACTCACAAGGTCAGAGGAACAGCGATGACCTGAACAGATCTGTTACAGAAGTCTAGGTTGACCTTTTTAGAGCTGTAATTGTATTTTTGTTTAATAGAAGATCAAATCCACTCCCATGTACCAGCACCTTACAGTTTATTGATGTTAATTGTGTTTAAGTAATAAGATTGCTAACGCTGTTGGACTTTAGCTGGTGTTTTTTAGAACAAATTGCTTACTCTTCTGTAAGGAATATGCAGTACGCGCCTTTGTCAGTCATTGCTCACCATACCTGTAACTTTCTTATCTAACTCACTACATCAAATGGTGAAGGTCCACAAACATAAATGAAAAAAAAAACCCTTGTTGTAGATGAGGTGCACAAAAAAGCAGCCCCTGATAGTGTATAACACATTTATACTATTGCAGAGACACATGTAACACATATATATACTGTATATATATATGAAACAGAAACAGGAATCGCTTACTCACCTGAAGAATCTCTGTAGGAATATCTAGCATTTATCAATGGAAATAAAAGCTGCTTTAATACAGTGCATGTTCAAACTCAAACCCTCAGCTGCTGTTCTTGTTTGTTTTGTGACAAATTGCAACTGAGCATCGCATGAGCAGTTACGTACCCTTATCTGTTAGGGAATTTCAAGGGATGAGTTAGGTCAGAATGGGTAGGCTGCAAAACAACAAGTAAAGAGTTATTGCAAGATGAAACGTTGTGGCGGTTTTCTTATCTTTTCAGCATGGACTAAACTTTTACGCGTTCCTTATATGCTATATATGTATATATTGGCACCAATGTCATTCTTAAAAACTAACATGAAATTGTCAGGGACATTCAGCTATATACAAAGAAGAGACAGACAAAGTAATAATTCTATATTAACGTGGCCTACATATTGACGCAATGATCAAACTAACTGACATGTTCTGATTCAGATCCCCTGCAGTTCATGCTAATTAGAACAATAGCAATGCTGAGTCCTCCCCACCCTACTGAGCACAAACTCAGCTGCTCTCCAGTTCTGTTCTGCATGTTTTTTCATTGCAATTGAGCTCGGAGCTGGAGATGATCTCCATACAGTACTGAATATTTTCAAATGCTGTGATGAACCTAGGAATGCGACTAGCAAAGCCCAATCCTTTGAAAGAGCTAAAGCACTGCAAAACTGAATTGGGGAGAATCTTACTGGGGATTCTGAGTGATGACTGTGTAACCAGGTGGTTATGGAGGGGATATTTGAAATCTGACACTGAAATTGGTAGCTGTCTCTTTAAGACATGCACGTATGAGTGACATCAGCACGCCAGTAATTGTGGGAGTGGACATCGTACAGTTGAGCGTGGTCTGTGGCTACGCATGATGTGAATGCAAAGAGCATGTTAAAATAAGACTGATGTTCTGTGCATCTTGGATTAGGCGAGATCAAAGAGGAAATTGCCACTACCATATTTTTTGCTTTGTCTTTGTTATTATAGTATCTATAATAACAAAGAGCTATAGTAGCTCTTTGTGCATCCTGGTGTGTGTATATCTCCAGGTATATCTATGTGAAGCTTTTGAGTTAAAGGTTATACTACATCCAATCTAAGTTCTGTAACAGAAAATAATACAACCCCTCATTTTTATGATTTCATGCAGATCCAGAATTAAAAAATCCCCATTTAAATTCATTGTAGTACGGTGTGTTCTTTGCCGGGCTACAAATTTTGGTACCAGAAATGGGGTATTCTGAGCATTTAGATGAAACTTTGGATGCCGTATAAGGTAAAATAAATAAAAAAATACGGTAGTGGTGAAGAGCTGCAATGCGGGTGTCTGGTCTGCCCAGAGAGGTAGGGGAAGGGACGTCCAGAGCAGGGACCCAGGAGAGGATCGCCAGCAGAACCAGCATTCTGGACTGTTCTAGTGCACGTTGGCAGATACTTTAGTGCTATTTATCACTTTCTGTAGTCAGTCACTGAGTTTGAGTTTGTAGGCATCCTCTCATGAGGCACCAATAAATGTAGGGGTTTTGTGCATTACAGGGACAATTATTAATTGTAGCAGTAAGTCACAAAATGATTCTTTGATGGCTATTAGAAAACCAACCTTGCGGGATAACACACACACACACGGATACTATTACACGACAATACATTTATTAAGGCATAAAATGTGTATATAAACATAACAGATCTTATAGTGAGGGTTAGCAGAATACAAAAGGTATATATTCGATCACGAAGAGTTACAAACCAAGAGGGACATACATTCAGTATACCATTCATTTATACCATTTCGTTAATGAGCTTTGATTTCAGTTTCTACACTAGATACTCAAAAGCAAGTACATCACTCATAGGAATTAAACTGATATCAACTGGGGTTGAGGTAACAATTGAATTCTCGAGCTGTAACTCAGAATGTTGAATACTCATCCAATCTGTGTGGATTCAGATCTCCCGCGGACACAAAGAAACAGTGGCAGGCTTGTTGCTGTGTCCAATCAGCATTCTCTGGCCTAGTGTCAGGCAGTGCTGGTTTGGCATGAGGGAAGTGGGAGAGATTCCTGCTGCGACGCTCTGGTAGTAGGCTCTCTGAAGACCGGCTAGTTAGTTCTGGCTTACTAGTGAGAGTTTGTGCACATGAGAAAAGTGACTGCGGGTCCAAGCAGGTCACACTCTTTAGACAGGAAGAAGACCGGTTCGTTCCTGATGTATTGCTAGTTCTGAATCAATACAAGAACGATTCTATAAAACGCTCACCAGATTACGTTTTAAGAAGGAACTGCGGCTCAGGTTCAGCCAAGATCTAAACTCGGATGGCAGGATTCAGAGTCCAGAGTGCGGACTGATGGCGCACGGAGGGTCCATATAGATCCCTCAGTGATCTTCCGCGTGTTTAAACCGCCAGCCTGTGACTACCCTGTCCCCGTGACCTCATTGCTCTGCTCTCGCCTCTGTGCAGCCGAGCCCGACTCATGGTAAAGTGAAAAAAAAATGCCCTCAACATGTGATTTTCTCTGGAGCGAGGATAGATGTTACCTTTATATCACTGAACAGAATGTATGAGATGTGGCGGCTAGGTTCAATTTTTTATCCTCTTTAAAATATTAAGGACTGGGGTGAGCGTGATTCACCACCCTAAGAGCCCGATGTGTGGACCGATTAAGCTGCATATATTTGGTCATTTAACTATTCTCCATTCGCAGGGTTAAGGTTAATGAGAAAACATTGCTGACTTTTTTTTGCCAGCCACGAGCGCAGATTAGCAAGGTTTGTATTTCATCTCTTGCAAGTTGCATCCATTTAAAAAAAAGTCGTTCAAGACAGGAAATGAATACTTGCATTTAATTAAGTCTAGCCGTTGGAGGTTGTCCATAATGACCAGTTCTGTACGAGAAGACAGAAAAAAAAGGCTCCGCTGGGATTCGGACCCAGGATCTCCTGTTTACTAGGCAGGTGCTTTAACCAACTAAGCCACAGCACCCCTGTAGTGCTGTCCTTTTACAACCACTTGGACACACCACTCTGAGACATCTGCATTCGGTGCGCGCTCCGCCTGCTCGCTGAGCAAGTTGCCACCTTTACATACAAAAGCAACATCGACACCAAGAGAAAGGATGACAAATGGCTTTTATCTGGAACTTTTCATGTCCAAGGAGCTCAATGTGCTTTCCGTGTACAACAGGGCCACTGAACTCCACACCGGCCACTGAAGCACAGCAGTGGCTTGGTGGCTTGACATCTCCCAAAGAAAATGTTGAAATCGCATGTGGAACAGAAAAATGACCCTTCAAGTACAAGGGAAAAAAAAAGATCATCTGGAGCACGCCAACACATGTACGGACAGCCCAGTTTCCTCGACGAGGTGGCCAAGTGGTTAAGGCAATGGACTGCTAATCCATTGGGCTTTGTATGCATGGATTTGAATCCCATCCTTGTCACATTCAGCATCTGACACATGTGCCCATTCAAAGTTGGCCTTGCTTTCTTTTGCTCCGGTACTAGAGCAGTACATTTTCTAGCTGTGGCTGAAGATGGTATAGTAGGCTAACATCGGTATCGAGCAGTGACAGTAACAGTATTTACTGAGAGAGAGAGAGGCAGCTCAGAAGATGAGCTCCTAATTTCTTTGAGATTTTATTGTTTTCTGTAACTGAACAAATAGTCTAGGAATAAGGCAACATCTAACAAAAACTAAAGAAAACCAAAGAAGTAAAGAAAAATCATTGAAATTATCATTGAAAAAAAAACAACAAGCAAACATCTGAAAATCTGAAGACCAACTATAAGACATAGCTACACCTGAAGATAAAGGATCTGAGGAAAAACTTCAAAGAGAAAAATCTTCAAGAAATGAAGAGGAGCAAACAGAAAAAAAGGAACAATTAAAACAAGGAAATAGAATAAGAAGACAAGAAAGAAATAAAAAGTACACCAAAGCAAACAAGAAGGAAAGGGAAAATACAAGCAGCGTCAAGAGAAGCCAAGAACTCAGCCATAAGCACGAAAAACAACTGGTAAGCCCTGATCTTTCTTCTCCTTATTTGAAGAGGCCTCTAAAATTGAACTGGTTCACTAATTAAAAGTTAAAAAAAAGTCTTTAGAAAAAGTTACCTTAAAGTTTAAACTAAACCAAATACCACTTGGGCCCATTAAACTCAAAAGGCCAAAGTTGAAGAACCTGCTCCCAAGCAACAGTGGGGCTGATTGTATTCAAAACGCCCTAGCCAGGCTGTCTTTTTGCTCTTCTCACCTGGGCCGATTGTATTTAAAAGAAGCAAGATGAGTACAGAGCAGAAGACAGCCCCACTGGACCAGCCCTGCCCTCTCAGCACAGTACTCCAATACCCTGAGGACGTGAAAACCGTTAAGACCAGGAAACAGTACAAAGACACATGGATGAAGGAAAATCCAGAGACCCTTATCGCTGACTACTGCCAGGCAGGAGAAAAACACATTAAAACCTGCTCTTCTTTACTGAGCACCCAAATGCCTGGCACACAGCTGTGTGCAAGACATATACAAACACCACGAGAAGGGGCATCAGCAAAGGCAGGCAAATCTCCATAGGGGGTGACAGTGAGCTAGAAGACACTGTCCTGACCGTCAACACTTACCACAATGGTACAGTGATGATAAAGGGCAGTGAGGCTGCTCTGGAGCTATTTGAGGAAAAGTTCACGGACCTGAAATCACAGGCTGACCTGGAGAAACCTCCCCCAGAAACAGGAGAGAGACCCAGTAGCCTGATGCCTACAACACCGGAGAGTTCAGCTCCACCTGACTCTGAGCCCATGAACACAGCCACAGCTACAGAACAGATCAGCAAGAGTATAGCCCTAGGCAACACTGAATCACACCACCCAGACACACACGGCCCAAACCAACCCCCCTATGACCACAGCACAGCGCGCCTCCTGAGAGAGAAACTCTCTGCTCTGGAGCTGGACTTCACTGAGTCCAAGGAACTGATGCTGGGGAGACTCACAGAGGGGCAGACAGCACAACAGCTAAGAGACGAGGTTAACAAACACAGGAACGAATGCAAAACCTCCAACAAACAGCTCAGGGCACAGATGGAAGAGTTGCTGCAGGACAACAGTAAGCTGCAGTCGGAAGTAGCAGAGCTGAGAGAGGAGGTGCAGCTCGCGGAGAGGACAAGCAAGACCTTAAAAGAACAGCTGAGGAAACTCACTACTTCCCACTGCAGCCCCGACTGCAACAGAACAGCCCTGAGGCCCAGAACACACAACACACAACACCCACCCCCAACCCGCAAAGACACACCGACCCCCACACAACCTGACATCCCTACAACCCCCACCACCAACTCCCACTTACCCAGTACCCCCACCGTAGCAAACACCACACCCACTGCACCCCCCGGCATCCCAGATCCACTCACAACATCACTGCCCAAAAGCACATCCACCTTGCCAAACACTCAGGGTGACCCACACACACACCCAGTCCCAGAGACGGCCCCACCCAACACCTCCACCTCACACACTGCACCCCCCATGCAGCCCCCCGCCTGGCAGCACACCAGACACCAGAGGCAGATGCACGGAAGTAGCCCTTCTCATTGACTCCAACGGGAAGTACATCGATGAGCACAGGCTCTTCCCGGGACTACAAACAGCAAAGCTCTGGTGTCCGATGACGGAGAAGGCCCTGCAGCTGCTGTCCAGGTCTGTCCTGGGAGCCCCACGATCTGAGGACCTGGAGGGAGCAGGTGGCCCAGTCCATTAGGAGAGGGACAGAGAGGGCCATACAGGAGTTCCCTCGCGCCCAATTGTCATCTCCACCCTGCTGTCAAGACAGGATGAGCAGCACCATACCATCCAGAGAATCAAAGCTGAGATCTCACAGTGCTGTGCCCTGCTCCCAAACGTCCACCTGGCCCATCACCCCACCATTGGATCACAGCATCTACATGACCATAAACACCTCAAAAAACAGACCATCGGACTCTTCACAAAAACTCTGAAAGACACCACACTGGGCAGACACCCAAACAGCACCCCAGAGAGAAACAGCAGGACTACCAGAGGAACACCCCAACACCCACACCCCCACCCCAGACCAGCTCAACCCACAAAGAACAGAACCAGCCCCATCCTACAGCCCTCCAACCCAGACCAACAACCGAACGGGACCAGAACCAGCGCCTCACCCCACGCCCCTCAGCCAGACCAGCAGCTGAACCAGGCCAATCCACAAACCCCCACCCAGCACAACAGCAGAGCTGGACCGAGCCCCTCCTGCACAGCTACGCCGCAGCCCTGGCCAGACCAGCAGTCCCGAGCGGTTTGGAGCTGGGAGAAATCTGGCAGCTCCTGAACCTCATCTGCACCCGGCTTATGAGCTAAACTACCACCACCCACAGCGACAGACAATACTGTTTTTGTTGATGATGTAAATGTCCGACACAAATTTGCCACTGTCCCCCTGGCTACAAGGAGATCATGGTGCCCTTTGTCAAAAAAAAACAAATCACCCGGGGCAGAGACTCTGGGGGGATCATTGTGTGGTACAGAGTGGAGCTCAGTCACTCCATACAATTAGTTAAGAGAGAAGAGTCACAAGTTTGGCTTAAAATCAAAAGAAATACCATATGTACAGAAAATGAGGTTTTTCTGTGTGCTGTCTACATCCCACCCTCAGAGTCCCCTTACTACAGTGAGGGAATTCTCCCCAGTCTCCACACGGAGATCGGTCATTTCCAGGGCCAGGGAAACGTGCTGCTCTGTGGTGACCTCAATGCACGAACAGGCACACTGTCAGACTTTACTAACACACAGGGAAACACTCATGTATTCGGACAATCCCCTCTGTACCACACACCAGTCACCTCACACAGGTGCAGCCATGACACCACGGTCAACAGCACCGGGTGCGAGCTGCTCCAGCTGTCAAGGGCTGTGCCTGTACATCGTCAAAGGCAGCACTAGAGGGGACTCTCTAGGTAGGTTCACCTTCAGCTCAGCTCTGGGCAGCAGTGTGGTGGACTACGCCATCACCGACCTGGACCCCTCCTGTATCAGTGCCTTCACTATCAGGCCACAAACTCCTCTCTCCGACCATAGCCAGATCACACTCTACATGAAGAGAGCACACCAGCACAGAGACACACTGACACAGCCCAGCCAGCTGTACGACCTCAACCAGGCGTACAGATGGGACACAAACAGCCTAGACAGATACCAAACTGTACTGGGCGATGAAGAAATTCACATTCCTAAACACTCCGTATCAAACCAACAAATTAGGCATAAACTTGGCCACACAAAAACTAAATCACCTATTTCACAAACTGGCATCAAAATCTAAACTAAAAACAACTAAATCAAAAAACTACCAAAAAACAAAAGCAAAAGAAAAGTGGTTTGATAGGGAGTGCAAAAACATCAGAAATGCACTACGAAAACTCTCAAATCAAAAACACAGACAAACACACAACACAAAACTACACCTCAGCTACTGTGATACGGTAAAACTTTACAAACACACGCTGAAAAAGAAAAGAAACACATACATAAACAAACAACTTGCAGAAATTGAGGAGTCACTAAATCAGAACTGTTTCTGGGAGAAGTGGAACAATTTAAACAAATCAAAACCAGAAGAATTGGCCATCCAAAATGGAACAATCTGGCAAACATACTTTGAAAATCACTATCAAAGGCTCCCAAATACAAATCAATCAGACCAAAACCATTTATGAAAAACTCGAAATTTTTGAATTGGCTATCAAAGACAACCAAAACCCCTTAGACTCCCCTATCACTGAGCAGGAGCTACTGGACAAACTCCAGGCCCTCAGACCACGCAAAGCCTGTGGCCAAGATGGAGTCATAAATGAGATGCTGAGACACAGCAGCCCAAAGTTGCAACAAGCCCTGCTCAAACTCCTCAATCTTATCATGACAGCCGGATGTTTCCCCGAGGCCTGGGACCAAGGACTGATCACGCCCATCTATAAGAGTGGAGATAGACTCTATCCCAACAACTATCGGGGCATCTGTGTGAACAGTAACCTGGAGAAGGTATTCTGCAGTATCCTAAATACACGAATAGTGGCCTTCCTTACCGAACACAATGTCCTAAACAAGAGTCAGATTGGCTTCTTACCAGATCACCGCACATCTGATCACATTTACACCCAACACACACTGATAGACAAACACGTCCACCAAAAACACAAAGGAAAAATTTTTGCCTGCTTTGTCGATTTCAAAAAAGCATTTGACTCGATTTGGCATGAAAGATTGTTTTATAAACTACTCCAAAGTGGCATAGGAGGCAATGTGTACGACATAATTAAATCAATGTATTCAGAGAGCAAATGTGCAGTGAAAATTGGAAACAAAAGGACCAAATTCTTCACCCAATGCCGTGGGGTGAGACAGGGCTGCAGCCTGAGCCCAACACTGTTCAATATCTATATCAACGAATTAGCAGGAATGTTGGAAAAGTCTGCAGCTCCTGGTCTCACACTACATGACACAGAAATCATGTTCCTGCTCTATGCAGATGACCTGGTCCTGCTGTCGCCCACAGAACAGGGGCTGCAGCAGAACCAGGCACTGCTAGAGCAGTACTGTCAGACCTGGGCACTGACAGTCAATCTGGACAAGACCAGAGTTATGGTTTTCCAGAAGAAAACCAGACCTCAGGGAAACAGGTACAAATTCACACTCAACAGCAACACATTGGAGCATACTTCCAGCTACACATATCTCGGTCTCACCATCAGCTCATCTGGGAGTTTTGACCTGGCAGTGAAGGCACTGAGGGAGAAGGCACTCAGGGCATTCTACACAATAAGAAGGAGGCTCTTCAACATCAACCCACCAACAAGAATCTGGCTCCAAAGATCTGTGATCTCAGGCGGAAGATGTAAACAGCTTAATTTTCGTGTTATATCATTTTTAAATAATTTTAAATTAAAATTCATTCTATACATCAATAGCATATTTGGGTACCGTTTCATAACACTTTCATGCTTAAAATGTTTATGGAGAAATGGAAGACTGGTGTGTATTTTTTCTTTAAACTACCAAGACCAGCCATACACAGTACAGTTTACGTACATACAGTAATGTTTATGTTCCTAAATTAATATCGTTTATGACCTTCAGATGCGTTATGCTCCTCTTCTTTTTATGCTCAGCTACTAAAATTTCCCTTTAGTGGTAAAATTCCATATAAATATTCAATACTAAGAGGATTAAAATGTGCACAGTAAAGACATTAAATGATTAAATCTTTTCACTACCAACCAATGCAGCACGAGTGCTCCTTTCAGTCATTTTGGCCAGCCAATCACTTACTGCTGTGCCCTGTGGTGGCTTGTGGGTAGTTTACTGTACCGTGGGTTTGTACCGTGCATTTTGAATGGCTGCATCTGTAATATGGAATCGCGTATCTAAAGAAATTAATAACGATATAATTATATTCATGTACCACAACACAAGAATAGTACACGCTGTACAATGTCTGTTGATAGATAGATACTTTATTGATCCCGTGAGGGAAATTGCAGTGCAACAGCAGCTTAACACACACAACACAGCCACAGTGTAACGAATTATATAATAATAGTACAATACATACAATACAATACAAGAGTTACTCACAGTCCGGACGCACAAGAACAAACTAGAACAGAACAGTACACAGAAAATCGTATCACACTCATATCACACATATGAATATAAATATAGATGTAACTATAGATATAAATATAAATGTATTGCACAGGTCCCTGGCATATATTGCACAAAAAGTGGTTGTAAACGGGAAAAAGAAAAAGAAAAAGAAAGAGAACAGATGTAGCAGTAGATGTGTAGATGCGTTTAGTCCAGAAACAGGTCACTGTTGATGTTGCCTCTGCCAAGACGCAAGGTGGATGCATTGTACAGTCTTATGGCAGACGGCAAGAATGACCTCCTGTAGCGCTCCCTGTCGCACCGTGGATGAATCAGTCTATTGCTGAACGTGCTCTTCATTCCTGCAAGCCTGTCATAGAGGGGATGGGAGAAGTTGTCCATGATGGCCTCTAGTTTGGACATCATTCTCTTCTCAGCCACTACCTCCAAGGAGTCCAGGTCAAACCCAATGACAGAGCTTGCTCTCCTGATGAGCTTGTTCAGCCTTTTGGAATCTGCTGCTCTAATCCCAGAGCCCCAGCACACCACTGCGTAGAAAATGGCACTCGCTACCACCGACTGATAGAACATGTGTAGCATCTTACTACACACATTGAAGGACCTGAGCCTCCTCAAGAAGTAGAGTCGGCTCTGTCCCTTCTTATAGATGGCCTCGATGTTCTTAGACCATTCCAGTCTATCGTCGATGTGCACTCCCAGGTACTTGTACGAGTCCACCATCTCCACGCCACTCCCATGGATGTAGACAGGAGTAGGTTTGACCTTTTTCCTCCTGAAATCTACCACCAGTTCCTTTGTCTTTGTAACATTCAGTTCCAAGTGGTTCACCCCACACCACTCCACAAAGCTGCTGACCAGTCCTCTGTACTCCTCCTCCTGTTCACCCTTGATACATCCCACAATTGCAGAGTCATCTGAGAACTTCTGCAGGTGGCATGACTTTGAGTTGTACTTAAAGTCCGAAGTATAGAGGGTGAAGAGGAATAGAGAAAGAACTGTCCCTTGAGGTGCCCCTGTGTTACTCACTACCTGTTCAGACACACAGTTCTGAAGTCTCACAGACTGTGGTCTGCCTGTCAGGTAGTCAGTGATCCACGAGGTCGTGGAGGCATCGACTTGCATCTCCTCCAGCTTCCTCCTTAGAAGTAAGGGCTGGATGGTATTGAAGGCACTGGAGAAGTCGAAAAACATGATCCTTACAGTGTTGCCAGCCCTGTCCAGGTGTGAGTAGGCCCTTTGCAGCATGTAGATGATCGCATCCTCCACACCAACACTGGGCTGGTAGGCAAACTGTAGGGTGTCCAGTGATGAGCTGACCAGGGGTCTCAGGTGGGATAAGACCAGCCTCTCCAGTTTCTTCATGATGTGAGAAGTCAGTGCAACTGGTCTGTAGTCGTTGAGGACAGAGGGGCGCCCTTTCTTTGGTACCGGGACCAGGCATGATGTCTTCCAGAGCACCGGGACTCTTTCCAAGCGCAGGCTCAGGTTGAACAGTCGCTAGAGCACTCCGCTCAGCTGATCAGCACAGGCCCTCAGAACTCTGGGGCAGATGTTATCTGGTCCTGTGGCCTTACCCTCGTGCAGCCTCTTCAGCTCCTTCTTCACCTGGTCAGCTGTGATGGTCAGCCTGGCCTGGGGGATGGTGCTCATAGTGCTTTCAGTGCTGCAGGTGTTAATGGCGGAGGTGTTGGAGAGTGGCAGCTGTGGGGGATGGGTGGGTGAGTAGCCGTCGGGGGTTGTGGCTGTAGGCGGCCATGTTTGTGGGGGGATGGAGGAGGTATTGGGCAGTCGCAGCTGTGAAGGGTTAGGGAGCGTGTGGCTGTGGGGGGATGGGTGTTGCGCCACAGAGGACCCAGAATCAAACCTGTTAAAGAACTGGTTCAACTCGTTGGCCATCCCCAGGTTCCCTTCTGTTGCACCCCCAGCCTGTTTGAAGCCAGTGATCTCTCTCATGCTGCTCCATACATCTCTCACCCTATTCCTTTGCAGCTTGTCCTCTATCTTCTTTCTGTATGCGTCCTTGCTCTCTCTTAACTTCTGCTTTAGCTCCCTCTGTACACGCTTGACCTCTTCCTTATCTCCCCTCCTAAAGGCTCAAGGATTACAAGATGGCGCCGTGTTAGTGGCAGCCTGCTACAGCAGCTCTGTGTCTTTTTGTTTCTTTCAGTTAGTTAATGCTAGTGTGTTAGTGTTTTTTTTTTCTTCATACCTTTGCCGGCAACTAGATTTGCGATCACAACATGATGGATACTAGGAAGCTGAGAAACTTTTTATTGTTTTTTCTGATACTTGGACCTCTGTGGCTATCGAGTTGCAATGCCGATAGCCACAGAAGCATTGTCTACACGCGGGACCAGCTGATTGCGCTAGCGCGTCCGGCTCTACTCACTGGAGAGAAGCCATCGGTGCCGGAGCAGCTGAGGAGGAGAAGCCGAGGCTGTAGGGCTGGTGCGACGCGAAAGGCGAAGAGAAGGAGATTTAAACCCTACCTTCCTTCGATCATCATGGGAAATGTGAGGTCCTTAGTGAACAAGATGGACGAACTGGGAGCATTGGTGAGAAGCCAGAGGGAGTATCGTGAATGCAGTATCATGTGTTTCACCGAGACGTGGCTGCAGGAACTTATTCCGGACTCGAACGTTACCATCGGCGGCTTTCATACGGTGCGGGAGGACAGAAACACCGAGAGCGGTAAGAGGAAAGGAGGGGGGCTCGCGGTGCTTGTAAACAAAAGATGGTGTAATCCTGGACATACTCATGTTAAGGAGCGCGTCTGCAACCCGGACATCGAACTGGTAGCCGTAGGACTGCGTCCGTACTATCTGCCGCGGGAGTTTACATGCGCCATCTTTGTTGTTGTTTACATTCCACCTACGGCAAATGCAGCGGTAGCGTGTGACGTCATAAACACAGTCACAGCCAGGCTACAAACAAAGCACCCAAGCGCTTTTATAGCTATTTCAGGGGAATTCAACCACGTATCTATTTCCACCACTCTGCCTACTTTCCACCAGTTTGTTAAGTGCCCGACCAGAGAAAACAAAACACTGGACTTATTATATGCCAATGCTAAGGATGCATATAGTTCCACAGATCACAACCTTGTCTTGCTTACACCACTGTACACGCCTATTGTCCAGCGCCAACCTGTGACCATGAGGACTGTGAGGAGGTGGTCTCAGGAGGCTATGTAGAATCTACGTGGTGCTTTGGAGGCCACCGACTGGGATGTGCTGTGCGAACCACATGGGGACGATATAGACAGCATGGTGGACTGTGTCACTGACTATATTAACTTCTGCGTAGATAACACCATCCCCACCAAAGACGTACACTGCTTTTCCAATAACAAACCCTGGATCACCAGCGACCTGAAGGCTCTTCTGAATGACAAGAAGAGAGCCTTTAGGAGGGGAGATAAGGAAAAGGTCAAGCGTGTACAGAGGGAGCTAAAGCAGAAGTTAAGAGAGAGCAAGGACGCATACAGAAAGAAGATAGAGGACAAGCTGCAAAGGAATAGGGTGAGAGATGTATGGAGCAGCATGAGAGTGATACTGTTTCTGTAGGGCTTTTTCAACACTTCTCACGCGACCTTGCCAGTGGCACTGTGGGTTAGGTTCCTGACTTCATCACACGTTACGTGTTCAAATCCAGCCAGAGTCATGACTTTTTTTTTAACAAACATTTCTTTGAAAAAATAAAACTTTACTCGCACCAAACAAATTACCACACACTGAACACTGAACATGTTAACCCAAATATGTCTCACAATACTTTTATGGTACATTACTTTGCTAAAATGTATTTAAAAATAAAAACGATTACAAACGCCAGCAAAGAGAGAGACACACACACACAGTTCTTCATTGTCAAAAAGTAATTGTTTTTTACTTTGTCAGCATCCAGACAAACGCAAACGCATTATTAATGAAATGCTTTTATTCATTCTTAATCTAACTCACAAGTTGTCATCTGTTGTTGAAGCTCTGTGAGACTAGACTCACACATGGCTAGACTTGACTATTTAACCATGAGATTATGTTTATGTTTTGTGGCGTCTCCGGGGGAATAGATAAATGTAATAAGTATGAAAGTACTCACACCACAAACTCTTCTTTTATTTTCATGAGGTTTCTTCCTTTCCTTTCATTCATCCGTCTTCCAAACCAGTCCGCAATCCGTTTTCTCTGTCCTTGTTCAGTCCGTGTTCCAAAAGTTCGTAAAATCCAACAAATCCGCGTCGAGTCCAAATCACAAGCCGTATACCGTTATCCTTTACTTATTCCGAAAATCCGTTGTCCTTAAATCTTTATTCACTCCAACCAAACTCCCCTATCTTCTCCAACACGCATTCACCTACTGGCTTCCGCGCCGGTTCACTGTTTCCGGGGCATATATATTTTGTTTCCTGATGAGACCCACCTGCGTCTCGTTGTCTTTCAGCCTGAGCCCTTTCCATCTGCGGGTCAGCTGGTTTCTCTTAGCGGCCATCTTGGTCAGGTCTAAGTCAATTACAGTGAGCAGTTCGTTCCCAAAATACCTGTCCGGGATGACCCTCCCTCTGGTCCTCTTACATACCCTCCCCCTGAGATCAGCCCCGTCCTCGGGCTGTCTGGAAAAGAAACAATGCATTCGGGAGAGGGCATAGACATTACCTTGTTTTCTTCCTGGTCTATAAACCGTTTGTAACTGAAACCTCTGGAGACTAAGGCCCCATCGTGTAATCCGATCATTTTTGTCCATGTTCCTTAACAACCAGGTTAGTGGCGCATGGTCAGTATACAAGATGAATCGTCTTCCCAATAAATAATATTTTAAATAATCCAGGGCCCATTTGATCGCAAGACACTCCTTTTCGATTGTGGAATAATGTTTCCCCGCAGGGCTTAATTTACGGCTAACATACAAAATGGGGTGCTCTGATCCTTCAATTTCCTGCGACAGTATGGCTCCAATCCCAGTGTCCGATGCATCAGTTTGTACCATGAATTTTTTGTTAAAATTAGGAACCTGTAAGACCGGCTGCGATGACAAAGTCTTTTTTAGTTCTTGAAATGCCCTCTCTTCCCTTTCTGTCCATTTTATTTTTTTCAGGGCAACTCGTCTTTGTTAAGTTGTGCAATGGGGCGGCAATGGCGGCAAATCCTGAAATGAATCGACGATAGTAGCTTGCTAATCCCAAAAATGTTCTTATTTGCTTTTTTGTAGAAGGTCTAGGCCAGTTTCTAATTAACTGTACCTTCTGTTCTTGTGGCATGATCATTCCCCTCCCAATCGTATAACTGAGATAATTGGCTTCCTGGGTCCCTAGACAACATTTTTTTGGATTAGCAGTTAATCCTGCTTTCCGCAAAGCTCCAGTTACTGCTCCCAAGTGTAGTAGGTGTTGTTCCCAAGTCGTGCTATGAATTACGACGTCATCTAGGTAGGCAGCCGCAAAATCTCGATGAGGTCTGAGTATGCGGTCCATTAATCGCTGAAACGTAGCAGGTGTGCCGTGTAAACCAAACGGAAGGACCCGATACTGGTATAGCCCCTCCGGGGTGGCAAACGCGGTTTTGGCTTTAGCTTCTTCGGCTAGGGGTACTTGCCAATATCCCTTCGTAAGGTCTAGCGTACTGATATATCGGGCGTTACCTAATCACTCGATTAGCTCATCTATACGAGGCATAGGGTATGCATCAAACAACGAGATCTCATTTAATCTTTTGAAGTTATTACAGAACCTAATAGTTCCGTCTGGCTTGGGTATCAGTACTATGGGACTAGCCCACTCGCTATGGGATTCTTCTATTATCCCCATTCTTAACATTTTTTCTACTTCTTCCTTAATTAGTTTCCTTTTTGCTTCAGGTACTCGATAGGGGGCCAACCTTACCCTTTTTCCTGGTTCCGTGATAATCTTATGTTGAATGAGGTGGGTTCGACCAGGACTTTGGGAAAAAACATCCTTGTTTAGCGACAGGAACTCTTGTAATTCTTGCTTCTGCGCCGGAGCCAGGTCCCCCACGGCAACGGCACCCGTTTCTTCTTCCAAAGGATCAGGGGAGAAGTGGGTGAGCAAAACTTCTGCACCATGCCATCTCTTTAGTAGATTCACATGGTAGATTTGATGCTGTCGTCGTTTGTCAGGTTGCTTAACTTTATAAGTGACTAGACCCAATTTTTCCACCACCTCATAAGGCCCCTGCCAGGAGGCCAGGAATTTACATTCCGGGGTCGGGACCAATAGCAATACTTTGTCCCCTGGCTGAAATTCTCGCACTATAGCTCCTCTATCATAAATTTGCTGTTGCTGCGCCTGGGCCTTCTCCAGATTTTCCCTCACAATGGGAACAACAATGTTTATTCTTTCCCTCATTTGTTCCACATGTTCAATGACAGTCTGTAATGGTGAAGGCTGATGCTCCCAGGACTCTTTGACCAGGTCTAATAATCCCTGTGGTCTCCGAGCGTATAATAACTCAAAAGGAGAGAACCCAGTCGAGGCTTGCGGTACTTCTCGGATAGCAAACATTAGATAAGGGAGCAATTGATCCCAATTTTTGCCATCCTTTTGCATGGCCTTCCTCAGCATGCTTTTCAGGGTTTTATTGAAGCGCTCCACTAGTCCGTCTGTTTGCGGGTGATAAACTGAGGTTCTGATTTGATGAATACCCAAAAGCTTACTTAGGTCTTGCATGACCTTTGACATAAAAGGAGTCCCTTGATCGGTTAAGATCTCCTTAGGGATTCCTACTCTAGAGAAAACGTGCACTAGCTCTCTAGCTATGTTTTTGGCCGTAGCTGCCCTCAGAGGAATGGCTTCGGGGTACCTCGTGGCATAGTCCACTATCACCAGTATATACTGATGTCCCTTTGTAGTTTTAATCAGGGGTCCCACTAAGTCCATACCAATCCGCTCAAAAGGAGTATCTATTATTGGGAGGGGAATCAGAGGGTTTTTATAATAAGGTTGTGGGGCAGTTTTCTGACAGGTTGGGCATTCCCGACAATATCTTTCGATGGCCTTGTATATTCCGGGCCAGAAAAATCAAGAAAGTAGCCTTTCAGCCGTTTTCTTCACGCCCAGGTGTCCTCCCAAGAGGTGGCTATGGGCCAAGCTGAGGAGTTTCGACTGGTAGGCTCGGGGAATGAGAAGTTGCTCCACTTCTTCTTGTCCTCTCTTCTGGACCTGATAGAGGAGATTGTTTTTTACCATAAAGTAGGGGTAATTCAGGGGACTATTATTATTACATAACTCCCCCTCAATTTTTCTCACATGTCCCCATGCATGTCTTAAATTCCCATCTTCCAGCTGGGCCGTTCTGAACCTACCTCGATGTTCGGGTGGCTCCCAGTCTGGTAAATCCATATTTAAGAACTCATCTCCAAGTTCCGAGCCTTCTCCTGGCTGGTTCGCCTCTCCAGGGGAATCTGTGTTATCATCTGAATCTCCTGGACAGGGGAGTGGTTCTTGCCTAGCCAACTGGACAGTATTCAAAATTTGAAGAAAGTGGGGACAGTCACGACCCAACACCACAGGGTAAGGCAATTGTTCAACCACCCCTACAGTCGAAGTATACATTCCCATTTCTGTAGTAATGGAAACTTTCACAGATGGATACACCTTAGTTTCCCCATGAATGCACGTAATAGGTATCCCCACCGCTTGCCTGACCTTGGTTCCTTCAGGTAGGGCTGAAGAGGTCACCAGGGTCACCATACTTCCAGAGTCTAACAGGGCCTCGACAGGCTTTTCCCCTATCTTAATTTTAGCGATGTGGGGCGCCTCACAGGACGGAACGCTCGCCGTGAGGTAGTTGCATTTGGCTTCCTCTCTGGTGTCCACTTGCATAGGTTCACCCCAGTTGGGACACTTACTGGCCAAATGTCCCTCTTTATGGCACTTAAAACACCTACGGGACTCTTTCCATGGTCGGGGCCTTTGAACCGATCTTTCCTGAAAAGATGTTGTAAATTGAGGAGGATCTCGATGGTCCCGGTACATCAGTGACCTCGTTCAATTCCCTGAACTCTCAGGTTTCCTCCTCTCCTCTTCCTTAATCAAGGCTTCTGTGGCATGCTGTCGCTCCACTAAATCAACAGCCTGGTCTAAGGTCTGGGGATCCCTATCACTCACTTTTCTTTTCAAGTGAACAGGCAGACTCCTCACAAAGTGGTCCAATACTACTCTTTCTACCACTTGCCCTGAGTTTAGTTTTTCTGACTGAAGCCATTTCTTCGCCAGATGAATCAGGTCAAACATCTGAGATCTGGCGGGCTTGTCCATTTGATACTTTCAGTTATGGAACCGGACTGCTCTTATCGCCGTGGTTACCCCTAATCTCACCAAAATCTCCTTTTTTAGAGTTTCATAGTTCTCCGCATCCTCTTCTTTTAAATCGTAATAAACCTTCTGGGCTTCCCCAATTAAATAAGGCGCTACTCTCCCTGCCCATTGCTCTCTGGGCCATGCATTCCTGGCAGCTGTTCTCTCAAAGGTGGTTAAATATGCTTCTACATCATCGAGCTCCGACATCTTTTGAAGCCCAATTTCTTCCATCTTACGGGGTTCTCCCCCTGTTACCGAGGACCGTCTAATTTCTTCTCCTAATCTTTGCAATTCCTCTCTCACCAAATTCTGCTCTTCTATAATTCGTTGATTCGTCTCCGTTTGAATCTTATTAGCCTCCTGCTGTGCCTGTATGGCTTCTTGTTGTGTCTTTAAAGCGTGGAACTGAGTTAGGGTGGCTTGGGACATTTGTTGTATTAATTGTTCCATTGTTCTTAGCGAGAGTTCTTACCCAAACCGAGAGAAGAAGAGGAAAAAAAAATAAGTCAACTTTTTATTTCCACAAGTCTTAGTCACGATCAGCGGTTGCCCGCATCCTCCACCAATTGTGGCGTCTCCGGGGGAATAGATAAATGTAATAAGTACTAAAGTACTCACAAACGCCAGCAGAGAGAGAGACACACACACACAGTTCTTCATTGTCAAAAAGTAATTGTTTTTTACTTTGTCAGCATCCAGACAAACGCAAACGCATTATTAATTAAATGTTTTTATTCATTCTTAATCTAACTCACAAGTTGTCATCTGTTGTTGAAGCTCTGTGAGACTAGACTCACACATGGCTAGACTTGACTATTTAACCATGAGATTATGTTTATGTTTTGTGGCGTCTCCGGGGGAATAGATAAATGTAATAAGTATGAAAGTACTCACACCACAAACTCTTCTTTTATTTTCGTGAGGTTTCTTCCTTTTCTTTCGTTCGTCCGTCTTCCAAACCAGTCCGCAATCCGTTTTCTCTGTCCTTGTTCAGTCCGTGTTCCAAAAGTTCGTAAAATCCAACAAATCCGCGTCGAGTCCAAATCACAAGCCGTATACCGTTATCCTTTATTTATTCCGAAAATCCGTTGTCCTTAAATCTTTATTCACTCCATCCAAACTCCCCTATCTTCTCCAACACGCATTCACCTACTGGGTTCCGCGCCGGTTCACTGTTTCCGGGGCATATATATTTTGTTTCCTGATGAGACCCACCTGCGTCTCGTTGTCTTTCAGCCTGAGCCCTTTCCATCTGCGGGTCAGCTGGTTTCTCTTAGCGGCCATCTTGGTCAGGTCTTAGTCAAGTACAGTGAGCAGATCGTTCCTAAAGTACCTGTCCTGGATGACCCTCCCTCTGGTCCTCTTACAGTTTATTAATCTTCCTTGTTATGCACTGAGAATGATAAGCACCCCAAACACGAGGGCAACGTAGCGGTCGGCTCTGACTTTCCCATCTATACCGATTCACTACAAGTAAAACCCCCCCTCCTTCTCTTGAGTGATGGGCAACAGTTGGATATCTGGAAGAATTGTTCGTTCCACTGGCGTCTGTGAATTCCGCAGATTTTTATCGTCATTAATTTTGTTACATTATACATTTTAGAAACGTTTCATCTATACAAACACCACAAAACTATTTTCGATTGTATTTCTGAATGTTATGTTACACTTACAGTAGTTCACTGTTTTAAATACATCTAATTAAGAAAGTTAGGTGTTAGCATAAACTATTAGTAATCAATAATATTGAATTTAGCACTGTAATAAGTTGTTGCACTTTCCCCCGCATCTTGTAAAAATATATTTTCATTGTTCAAATATACATTAAATCTGACTATCATATAATAAGTTAAATACTAAACCAAAGAAAAAACAGGGTAAAATATAATTCAAAATATTTTGCTAACAATGTTAGCTGTTTATAAATAATCAATTGTATTAGCTAAGGAGTAGGATGGCACAGTTATTAGTATACTTTTTGTTTTGTTTCTTTTTCATAAATACAACAGTAGTACCTGATGTCTCAGTGGCTTTCAAAATTAAATTATGCATGCAAACCTGTGACATGGCCTGTGATACTGGCCATGTAATACCCTGCATTGTGGAATAATAGTTTATTTTAAAGGATAGAGAAAGCACAGAAAACAGGCAGTTAGATTGATCAGATTGGTATGAAAAGCCATTTAGCAAAGAGGAAATGAGAAGAGTGACAAACTAGTATACTTTAGATCTTTTTTTCTGAACCAGGGAAAATCTGATCATGTTTCTCTATAACAATAATAAAAAAACTTTATTTTACATAAGTCACCGAGCTCACAGAGCTTCAACAACAGATGACAATTTCCTTAGTCCTTCCTTAGTCTTCCTGAAATTGTCAGATTATGAGTGAATAAAAGCATTTTATTAAAAACACGTTTGCGTTTGTTTGGGAGCTATATTATGTATTTTTCATATGTAAGATATAATGATGTGTTCCTGCTTACACATTGCACGACTTTAAAAGCTAGAAAAACAGGTTTCGATTCACATTATCTCGCCCACCCCCTCTCTCTCTCTCTCTCTCGCTTGCCCTAAACAGACAATACACAGGGGGGAGGGCAAGCGAGAGAGAGAGAGAGTTTTTTGCCCTCTGTCAAAAAGTAACTGTACTTACTGGGCTTTGGAGGGGGGGGACGTGTCTTTCGCTGGAAATCTCGCCCCCTTCTACTTTGAAAATACCTGTGTAACCGGTTTAATTCGTCACAGCCAGCACTCCCGCAGAGAGGGGGGTTGTACTTGCAGTGCATCGGTATAGATGGGAAAGCCAGAGCCAACCGCTACGCCGCTCTCGTGTTTGGGGTGCTTATCATTCTCAGTGCATAACAAGGAAGATAAATAAACATAAACATAATCTCATGGTTAAATAGTCAAGTCTAGCCATGTGTGAGTCTAGTCTCACAGAGCTTCAACAGCAGATGACAACTTGTGAGTTCGATTAAGAATGAATAAAAGCATTTAATTAATAACGCCTTTGTGTTTGTCTGGATGCTGACAAAGTAAAAAACAATTACTTTTTGACAATGAAGAACTGTGTGTGTGTCTCTCTCTCTGCTGGTGTTTGTAATCGTTTTTATTTTTAAATACATTTTAGCAAAGTAATGTACCATAAAAGTATTGTGAGACATATTTGGGTTAACATGTTCAGTGCTCAGTGGTAATTTGTTGCTGTTCAGTGTGTGGTAATTTGTTTGGTGCGAGTGAAGTTTTATTTAATCTCTGACCCAGGGAAAAGTGTGCTGTGGACGGCTGAGGTGAGAATGCAGGCTCGCGCTGTTTCCGTTATTCTTTTTGTCTTCTTCTGGCTTGGTCGGATAGTTTTTGTTGCATCCATTTTAAGAAAAACAAGTCGCTTAAGACAGGAAATGAATACTTGCATTTAATTAAGGCTAGCCGTAGGCGATTGTCCATAATGACCAGTTCTGCTCGAGAAGACAGAAAAAAACAGCCACTGCTGAGATTCGGACCCAGGAGCTCTTATTTACTAAACAGGTGTTTTAACCATCTAAGCCACACTACCCCCTCTGCTCCCCCTTTTTATAGCCACTGCCTTGGGACATCCTTGTTGTGAAAGGCACTATATAGAAATACATTGAATTGAATTGAATTGACAGTGTAAAATGTCGTGTGTGTTGTTTGTTAAATAAGACTGTCTTTATTGATTATTATGCCTCTGGTGAAGATCAGATCACATTTTAGGAGTCATTCATGTAGAAATCCAGATCATTCCAAAAGGTTCACAAACGTTTTCTCGCAAGTGTGCAACATTCACTCCACAAAGTAAACGGGTCATGAAAGCCGACAGATTTTTCAAAGATTTCAGTACTGCTGTCACTCCATGTAACTTTAATAACAGTGCGATGATCGAGGAACGCAGTAGGATCGCGGTGGCTCATCGGACCGGTTGGGGCCGACGTCACATGTCAGGATGGCCGAGTGGTGTAAGGTGCTGCTTTTAGGTTGCAGTCTTCCCTGGAGGTGTGGGTTGAAATCCCACTCCTAAAATATAGCTTGATCAGTCTTCCTTTCTTCAAGCTTTTTCGAAACAAATCAACACTAATCAAACACACAGGAAGGTTTTCGAAAAGCATTGAGGAGTGGACAGGATGCCCCTTTGGAATAGGGCTCAGAAAATGACAGAGAAGGGAAATTACGTAAGATCCCACACATTGGAATCTGATTGAACAAAAGCTACATTATTTCCACGTCGGGGAATCAAACCCTGGTCTCTCACAAGACAGGCAGGGATACTCACCACTATACTAGCGAGGAGCACTAGTGTGCCACTAGGAGGTATTTCCTCTTTCGGCCACTACTGTTTTCGGGTTTAGGCTTTTATTTGCATTCCTTCCAGAGGAGCGCGTAAAAATGAGTTTCCATCCGCACCATCCTCACTCCTTCTCTGCTATCGCCACTGCTCGTCCTCGTCCACTAGGTAGACCTATGGAGTCAGTTCTTTCAGCTTTATTAATTGGGTTTTCAAAGGCTAGGAGTAGGCCACAAGACATGCGAACGCATAGAGAGTCATTATCTGCTTCCAGGAGCGAAATGTCGTTTGTGGATGCAGAATAATACAGATGCAGCCATTCAAAACAAGCGGGCGATACCGCATTATTTTGTGGTGCGCTTGACGCAGTGTACCGCAAGTTACTGTATTAATACCGTAAATTCTTGCATAGTGCCGCATGATACCACGTGGTACCGCAAGTTAAATAATAGTATCCAGAATTTCTGCAAGGTGGAGCTAATAAAGCACAACCTCTCATGTTTGAGCTGTCTCCATCAAAGTCTTTACTGAAGATATTACTAATAGTATTAATAATGAATGACCTTGGACAAACTGTAAACTCAAAGTATTGCCCTGGTCCACATTCTTTTTTTTATTGACCGTCTTTGTAAAAGTAACACCACAGCATTTCACAATCACGCATTTGTTTCCAATCATGCAAAGTACAGTAATTTTTGAGAATCTCCAATTCACCATGCCTTTCACATGCTCATAAAAGATATTGATTTAGGAACATAAATATTTTACTGTATGCAAATTGTACTGTATACAGTATGTATATGTATATTTAATGTCTTTACTGTGCCCGTTTAAGTATTGAATATTTATATGGAATTTTACCACTGAAGGGAAATCTTAGTAGCTGAGCATAAAAAGAATAGGAGCATACTGTAAAGCGTGTGAAGGCCATAAACGATATTAATTTTGGAACATAAACATACAGTATATGGCTGGTCTCGGTACTTTAAAGAAAAAATACACACCAGTATTCCATTTCTCCCTAAACATTTTAAGCATCAAAGTCTTTAACTAACATGTGGAATAACGTGTATAAAAAGTAGTAGTTTTAAGCTTTTCTGCGAATACGCTCGATACCGGAGACAACAAGCATATTTTTAGAATTTGATTAATAGGGAATATAATAATCGCATATCTAAAGAAATTAATAACGATATAATTATATTCATGTACCACAACACAAGAATAGTACATGCTGTACAATGTCTGTTGATACTATTTGTGTAGGGCTGTTTCACTTCTCCTCATGCGACCTTGCGGGTGGTCCTGTATTCTAGGTGCCCCACTACTAACCAAGAAGTTGTGTGTTCAAATCCAGTGGTGATGTGACTTTTCTTTTAACAAACATTTCTTTGAAAAAATAGAATAGCAATGTTATGGACAATTAATTGACAATAAATATAGAAAAGCACATATTAAATTTGGGAATAGTTTTAATATGTAAATAGTTCCCTGGTTCTGCACCCCTGGGTGTTTCTCTCTCTCTCGCTTGTTCGCTCGCTCGCCCTCTCTCTCTCCCTCGCTTGCCCTCCCCTCTCTCTCTCTCAATTCAATTAAATTCAAGGTGCTTTATTTGCAGGGCTCGTCGTGTGTGTCTCTCTCTGGTCGGGTTGCGGGAGAGCTCGCTGGCAGGTGGTGACGGAGAATAAAATAAAGGCAGCTTTTAACTCCGCAAATCTGAGTTATTGGGTCCTGTTTATATGTGACCTTTCAGAACACCTATCTGTTTTCTTCCTAGCACAATTGATGAGCACTCTGTGATTAAATTAATTCTCATTACATTATCATTCTCACTGTGCATAACAAGGAAGATTAATAAACATAACGTTGTTTAATGACAAACTATTGTTTATCTCATGGCTTAATAGTCAAGTCTAGCCAATAAGGGAAAACATCGACTTTATTTAAACTCCAGCTAAAGTATTAATGGTTTATCATACTTTTATGGTACATGACTTTGCTAAAATGTATTTAAAAATAAAAACGATTACAAACGCCAGTGGAGAGAGAGAGACACACACACAGTTTTTCATTGTCAAAAAGTAATTGTTTTTTACTTTGTCAGCACCCAGACAAATGCAAACGTGTTTTTAATAAAATGCTTAATCAGACTCATATTCCCGAATGTCCCCCCCCCGCCCCTCTCAACAATCCTAGGAAGAACACGAAACAGCCTGTTAATAAAATTGTTGCAACTTTGTTCGGTCAGTTCTTCCTCCCAGAATTTGTAGATCGCATTGATCAGTTCTTGTTTTACATTGGGTTTAGCTCAGTGACATTGGAACACAGCAACTCAGACACCTGTTGAATGAAAAGGGACACTTTAATGTTCTGTATGGCTGGCACAGCACTCAACCACGCCCGCGCGCCAGCAGAGAGAGAGAGACACACACACACCGGTTTTCATTGTCAAAAAGTAATTGTTTTTTTACTTTTGTACTGTCACCGGCCAAGTGACCAGGTTTGACTCAAAAGAAAAGAAACTTCCACACAGCAGCCTTCAAATGCAAACAAAACTGGATTTATTGCCAAAAAATAAGGATAACAAAAAAAAACCCTCACAGGAATACTCTCCACACCTTTCCTCCAAGGCACCCTCCCCCATACTGAGCTCTCCCAGTCCCTTTTATAGCCCCTCCTCTTCTAAGGACCATCCTCTTAAAGGGACTCGCTCACATTTTTGTTAACAGAGATGGGCAGATTGATCAAAATAAAGTATTTAACCATCCCAAAATTACTTATAAATTTTAACAGAGTCATGCAACTGATATATATTCACTTAAACAAAACAACTAACCTTACATCAGTTATTTATAGATGGCTCACCAGTAACCTTTCCCTTTAAGATCATTTGTGTGATACTACAAACAGGAAAGGTGACTGGTGGCCATCTTGATCAACACAAAACAATACAATACAATACAATACTCCAAATGGGGAAAACACTGCAGTGATTTTTGGGAAACAACAAAAGGGTAAGTATCACATACACTCTCTCAAACATACCAGAAGGGTAGGGGGAAGTACTGGAGTATTTCACATTCAGAAAGAAAGAAAAAATAACAAGCACTCTGTCACATATACCAATTTTTTTTACATTCCTCTTGTTTAACAGGAATGTTTTGTTTCTGGACAGACTGTTAGATTAGAGGAAAAGAGCGCCTCCTTCTTTGAAGCATTTTGTTGATCCGATCACAAATTCTTTTCCAGTCGCACGAAGTAAGTGTTGAGAATCTCTGATTCACCATGCTACTAATAGTTTCTCGGAGATTGCAAGACAAGGCACTTTTGCCTCTGGACCCATCGAAATTTACAGATGTGGTCCATCCCCAGTAAATTTCAAAAGTCACAAGATTTCGAAACACGAGGGCGGCGTAGCGGTCGGCTCTCGCTTTCCCATCTATACCGATGCACTGCAAGTACAACCCCCCCTCTTTCTCTTGAGTGATGGGCAACAGTTGGATATCTGGGAGAATTGTTCGTCCCACTGGCGTCTGTGAATTCCACTCTGTAAACGATGCTTCCTGAGGGGAGATATACGGCAGGGACAGCATCAGCCAATTCCTGCGCGATGGTGAGCAGAGAGGCTAGGATTGAGTGTCCTGAGGCGGTGTGTGCTCTGTGGGGGCCAGAGCTTCCGCCAGGCATTGCAACCTGAGCGGCGGGGAGAGGCACTTATCGGGAGACAGCTGCTCTACCGTTTGACTGCCGGAACATACTGTCTCCTTCTTCTGCATCTTCAGGAGTGTCTCTAACCTCGCAATCCTCCCCAGTAATGCGTCGTACTGCTCCCGCTGCTGCCGAAAAGTCTCCATACAGGTGCTGCTTCTACAGGTTGGCACCTTGGCCAGTGGCCGAGAGCAGAGACCCACAGCCTGTGGCAAAATAACATAATTCATGTAAGAAATAAAGTCACACAGTAATATTCATCAGTTGAGGAACAGACTTCAAATAAACTTTTCTTTTCATCCGTCTTACCGCTTTCTTTTTTACTGTCCTGTTGGTAGATTTCGAAGATCGTTTCGCCCGCGCTGTGTTTTCCTGAAGAACAGGCTGCAAAGAAATATTTATAATTGAATGCACAGATGCAGCCATTCAAAGTACGTGGCACAGACACGTACCGTGGGTAATTGGCTACGGCCCCACGCATCGTGACGCAAAATACCGTGGTACGTGATTGGTTGACCGACAGGGGCACTCGTGGTGCGTTGGTCGGTCGTAGAAAGATTTAAATGTCTTTACTGTGCCCGTTTTAGTATTGAATATTTATATGGAATTTTACCACTGAAGGGAAATCTTAGTAGCTGAGCATAAAAAGAATAGGAGCATACTGTAACGCGTGTGAACGCCATAAACGATATTAATTTTGGAAAATAAACATACAGTATATGGCTGGTCTCGGTACTTTAAAGAAAAAATACACATCAGTATTCCATTTCTCATTTTAAGCATCGAAGTCTTTAACTAACGTGATACCGGAGTCAACAAGCATACTTTTATAATTTGATTAAAAGGGAATATAATTTGGAATCGCGTATCTAAAGAAATTAATAACGATATAATTATATTCATGTACCACAACACAAGAATAGTACATGCTGTACAATGTCTGTTGATACTGTTTCTGTAGGGCTTTTTCAACACTCCTCACATGACCTTGCCAGGGGTGCTGTGGGTTAGGTTCCTGACTTTCATATCACATGTTGAGTGTTCAAATCCAGCTGGAGCCATGACTTTTTTATTTAACAAACATTTCTTTGAAAAAATAAAACTTTTCCCTGTGTCAGAGATTAAATAAAACTTCACTCGCACCAAACAAATTACCACACACTGAACACTGAGCATGTTAACCCAAATATGTCTCACAATACTTTTATGGTACATTACTTTGCTAAAATGTATTTAAAAATAAAAACGATTACAAACGCCAGCAGAGAGAGAGACACACACACACAGTTCTTCATTGTCAAAAAGTAATTGTTTTTTACTTTGTCAGCACCCAGACAAAATCAAACGCGTTATTAATGAAATGCTTTTATTCATTCTTAATCTAACTCATAAGTTGTCATTTGTTGTTGAAGCTCTGTGAGACTAGACTCACACATGGCTAGACTTGACTATTTAACCATGAAATTATGTTTATGTTTATTAATCTTCCTTGTTATGCACTGAGAATGATCACCCCAAACACGAGGGTGGTGTAGCGGTCGGCTCTAGCTTTCCCATCTATACCGATTCACTGCAAGTACAACCCCCCTCCTTCTCTTGAGTGATGGGCAACAGTTGGATATCTGGGAGAATTGTTCGTTCCACTGGCGTCTGTGAATTCCGCAGATTTTTATCCTCATTAATTTTGTTACTCTGTTTTCCTCTACAGTATGCTAATTTATTGTCCGTGCTCTCTCGCTCGCCCTCCCCCCCCCCCTCAATTCAATTCAATTCAAGGTGCTTTATTAGCATGACAGATGGGTAAAATCAGTTTTGGGTATTTACTTTGTAATCTGTGGTCCTTTTAACTGTTTTTACATCTACTGTATTGCTTTGAGATGCCACTTTTAAAGGTAATATGTAAAATAAAGTTTTTTATTATTGTTATAGAGAAACATGATCAGATTTTCCCTGGTTCAGAAAAAAAAGATCTAAAGTATACTAGTTTGTCACTCTTCTCATTCCCTCTTTGCTAAATGGCTTTTCATACCAATCTGATCAATCTAACTGCCTGTTTTCTGTGCTTTCTCTATCCTTTAAAATAAACTATTATTCCACAATGCAGGGTATTACATGGCCAGTATCACAGGCCAGTTCACAGGTTTGCATGCATAATTTAATTTTGAAAGCGACTGAGACATCAGGTACTACTGTTGTATTTATGAAAAAGAAACAAAACAAAAAGCATACTAATAACTGTGCCATCCTACTCCTTAGTTAATACAATTGATTATTTATAAACAGTTAACATTGTTAGCAAAATATTTTGAATTATATTTTACCCTGTTTTTTCTTTGGTTTAGTATTTAACTTATTATATGATAGTCAGATTTAATGTATATTTGAACAATGAAAATATATTTTTACAAGATGCGGGGGAAAGTGCAACAACTTATTACAGTGCTAAATTCAATATTATTGATTACTAATAGTTTATGCTAACACCTAACTTTCTTAATTAGATGTATTTAAAACAGTGAACTACTGTAAGTGTAACATAACATTCAGAAATACAATCAAAAATAGTTTTGAGGTAATATATAAAATAAAGTTTTTTATTATTGTTATAGAGAAACATGATCAGATTTTCCCTGGTTCAGAAAAAAAGATCTGAAGTATACTAGTTTGTCACTCTTCTCATTCCCTCTTTGCTAAATGGCTTTTCATACCAATCTGATCAATCTAACTGCCTGTTTTCTGTGCTTTCTCTATCCTTTAAAATAAACTATTATTCCACAATGCAGGGTTTTACATGGCCAATATCACAGGCCAGTTCACAGGTTTGCATGCATAATTTAATTTTGAAAGCCACTGAAAAATCAGGTACTACTGTTGTATTTATGAAAAAGAAACAAAACAAAAAGTATACTAATAACTGTGCCATCCTACTTCTTAGTTAATACAATTGATTATGTATAAACAGTTAACATTGTTAGCAAAATATTTTGAATTATATTTTACCCTGTTTTTTCTTTGGTTTTGTATTTAAATTATTATATGATAGTCAGATTTAATTTATATTTGAACAATGAAAATATATTTTTACAAGATGCGGGGGAAAGTGCAACAACTTATTACAGTGCTAAATTCAATATTATTGATTACTAATAGTTTATGCTAACACCTAACTTTCTTAATTAGATGTATTTAAAACAGTGAACTACTGTAAGTGTAACATAACATTCAGGAATACAATCAAAAATAGTTTTGTGGTGTTTGTATAGATGAAACGTTTCTAAAATGTATAACGTAACAAAATTAAAGACGATAAAAATCTGTAATCTTTCCACTTGTATGTCATTAGGAAGTACAATAAGTTTCTGCTTTGTCTAAGGATGGTATCAAAAAGTAGTCTAAGTGGTGAGAAAGCTGTGCTTAATGATAATTAAGGGACTTAAAAGTAAAAAGAGATGCTTCATATAGCTTGACTAATTTTAAAAACTAAGTTATAAATGCAGACACTCTCTCGGTGCCGCGCCGGGTCTAAATATCAAAATATCTAAAACATATTGCAGAGCATTCGCCCCGGGCAGAGGCCGAAGGGCGCCTGGCTGGGGTGCGTGGGGAGGGGCAGGGGGAGTGAAAGTGGTCAGGGCGGGGTTTAGGAAGGCCACTGACCAGTGCGGCTGTCCCACAGTGAAGCGGGCGTACAGTCTGGGGAGGTATCCGTTTTCCTTGTAAATAGTTCCTTGCGGGAGAGCCGGGCTGGCAGGTGGTGACGGAGAAGAAAAATAAAGGCTTTAACTTGCTTTAACTCCGCAAGTCTAAGCTCTTGTGTCCGTCCTATCCAAACCTGAAAGTATTACAATATGTATCTTTATAGCAGGTGGTGTACAGCTTTTTAGTATAGATTACACTTTTCTAAAATGTATTTAAAAAATAAAAACGATTACAATCTAATCTTTCCACGTTTGTTCCCAAGATCCCAAGAAAAATAAATCTAAACGGGGAGAAAGCTATGCTGAAAGTTTATTAAGATACTTAGAAGACAAAGATATCAATTTATGTTGCATTTGTCTGATTGTGAGTCAAAAAACACATATATTTAAACATGCTTTTGCGATTTAAATCAAAACACGATTTAAATCAATATAAATTTTTATATTGTAACGCATAGGTGACTATTCATTGTTATTAAAATGACTTAAATTTGATCATGTTGTGATATTTAGAAATATACATTTGTTTGGTGCGAGTGAAGTTTTATTTAATCTCTGACCCAGGGAAAAGTTTTATTTTTTCAAAGAAAAGTAATGGGTCCAGGTGGATTCAAACACCCAACATGTGACGTATAGGTTGGGAACCTAACCCACAGCACCACTGGCAAGGTCACATGAAGAGTGTTGAAAAAGCTCTACAGAAACAGTGTCAACAGACATTGTACAGCATGCACTATTCTTGTGTTGCGGTACATGAATATAATTATATTGTTATTAATTTCTTTAGATACGCGATTCCATATTATATTCCCTTTTAATCAAATTCTAAAAGTATGCTTGTTGACTCTGGTATCACGTTAGTTAAAGACTTTGATGCTTAAAATGTTTAGGGAGAAATGGAATACTGTTCCATTGTACTGTGTTTTTTTTCTTTAAAGTACCGAGACCAGCCATATACTGTATGTTTATGTTCCAAAATTAATATCGTTTTTGGCCTTCACACACGTTACAGTATGCTCCTATTCTTTTTATGCTCAGCTGCTAAGATTTCCCTTTAGTGGTAAAATTCCATATAAATATTCAATACTAAAACAGGCACAGTAAAGACATTAAATATACATATACATACTGTATACAGTACAGTTTTTATACAGTAATATGTTTATGTTCCTAAATCAATCTCTTTTATGAGCATGTGAAAGGCATTCTCAAAAATTACTTTACTTTGCATGATTGGAAACAAATGCGTGTTTGCGAAATGCTGTGGTGTTACTTTTACAAAGACGGTCGATGAAAAAAAAACGTGGACCAGGGCAATACTTTGAGTTTACAGCTTGTCCAAGGTCATTCATTATTAATACTATTAGTAATATCTTCATTAAAGACGTTGATGGCGACAGCTCAAACATGTGTAGTTGAGCTTTATTAGCTCCACCTTGCAGAAATTCCGGATACTATTATTTCACTTGAGGTACCACGTGGTTTATATGAGGTAGTATACGAGAATTTACGGTAACTCGTGGTAGGCTGTGTCAAGCACACCGCAAAATAATACGGTATCGCCTGCTCGTTTTGAATGGCTGCATCTGTATAATTCAAAATGGCAATAATACCTTGTAATATACGCTAAAATCGCGTATTTCAGATGAAGCCTGCTGTATTTGCTTACCCTTCGCTCTTCGCAAGCTGGGGCGGCAGAAGCACCTCGTCTCTTCTCGTAAAAGGTCTTGGTCTCCATACTGTACTATGGTCACAGTAGTGCAGGCTCGCAGTTTTTTTTTTGTGATGGGAACTCACCGAATCCCTTGGTGTATTTATGCTATATTCTCATGTATGGCTAGAATGTGTTCATTGTCTTCCAATGAAAGACAGGTTCCTAGTGCCGAAGTCAGGAGACATTAGAAGCTTGCCACACCCGGACTGTTAAACCAATGTATTAACACGTTAAAGCTATCCCATTGAGGAGCCGGGCGCAATAATTGTTTTGTTCCTTGATTTTCTGATCTGCAAGGCCATTTGGCTGCAGCGAATGTGAATTCTGTCTGGCTTTGCCAGATTGTGAAAGAATAAAAGTATTTAAATCAAGATAGGGGTTAAGGGAGTCGTCTCTATGACACTCTCCCATATAAAATTAACGTGAAACAAAACAAAAACTAAAAATAAGATACAATCTACAGACATTCACAACATTCACAATATACCTGGCTGAGAAAGCTTTAGGGAACGTAACGGGTTTTAAGGCTTTCTGTGTTTCCCTTCCAACGTTCAAAGAGGACATTGAGTGTTTCCTGGATTTTGCTGGTTATTAAAGATTTATTAATTACATCACCACCACTGGCTGTGGGGCCGTGGGGTGAGACAGGGCTGCAGCCTGAGCCCAGGCCTGCAGGCCTGCAGCCTGAGTGCAACACAGTTTAATATCTATATCAACGAATTAGCAGGAATGCTGGAACAGTCTGCAGCTCCTGGTCTCACACTACACGACACAGAAATCAAGTTCCTGCTCTATGCAGATGACCTGGTCCTGCTGTCACCCACAGAACAGGGGCTGCAGCAGAACCTGGCACTGCTGGAGCAGCACTGTCAGACCTGGGCGCTGACAGTCAATCTGGACAAGACCAGAGTCCACCAACAAGAATCTGGCTCCAAATATTTGAAAGTGTAGTCCAACCCATTGCCCTGTACGGCAGTGAAGTGTGGGGTCCCCTCACAGACCAGGAGTACACTCAATGGGACAAACACCCCACAGAAACTCTGCACATGGAGATCTGTAGAAACATCCTCCGTGTGCAGAGAAAAACACCTAACAACGGGTGCAGGGCCGAATTAGGCCAGTACCCACTATTGTTAAACATACAGAAAAGAATATTAAAGTATTAGCTTTAATGTTAGCCTTACAGAACATTAAAGTGCCCCTTTCCATTCAACGGGTGTCTGAGTCGCTGTGTCCTATCTTCTGACAGTCGCTGTTGTGAATGTCTGTAGAGTGTATCTTATTTGCCTCTCCTGGCTGGCTCCAGCCAGTACAGGAGGCTCTACTGTACACAGAGAGGGGCGGGAGGGGGGAACAAGCTGTCCAGCCATGTGGAATGCTACAGAACCCTAAACAGATAATACACACTAGCCGAATATTTGACCAAGATATCCAGACACAGCTGGATGAGCTCCACCAGCCAGGACAGGCAAATAAAATACACTCCACAGACATTCACAACAGCGACATATCATAAAACAGTTGCACATATTGTTAAATTATTACTTGTTTTTCAGGAAGTTAAAAAAACACTTGAATTACTTATTCAGTCTCTCAAAATAAAATTATTATTCAAGCAATGTAACTAATGTCGGGCAATGTGTTTTTTTTAATCTAACATTGACGTCTTAAATCTCGTCAGTCAGCTCTTTTTTCTCTATTTGAATTGTGGCGAATCAAACAACTTGGGATAACAAGTGGTCTCAAAGTCACCGAGCTCACAGAGCTTCAACAACAGATGACAACTTCCTTAGTCCTTCCTTAGTCTTCCTGAAATTGTCAGACGGGGTGGGGGGCACTCGGGTTTGTGAGTTACAGTATGCAAGTTAGATTATGAATGAATAAAAACATTTTATTAAAAACACGTTTGCGTTTGTTTGGGAGCTATATTGTGTATTTTTCATATATAAGATATAATGATGTGTTCCTGCTTACACATTGCATGACTTTAAAAGCTATAGAAAAAGGTTTCAATTCATGTCTTTTTCACATTATCTGGCAAGCCCTGTTTTGTCAAAGAACAAGAGATCATCTCGCTTTCAGAGGACAGCACAGACTTTGAAAAGGCCACAAATGTATTAGCAAGGGTTAATTGCACTATGGACTGCACAAAGAAATGTAAAATCGTCTTCTTTTGGTGTGAGGGCAGGAGTGGATCGCAGCAGGCATATTCAGTAAATAACAAGAAAACAAAGAATAGGGCAGGTGAGACGAGTATCCAGACAGTGAGTGATCAGAAAAAGGAACAATTGTTACGCCCGGCTTTTCGACGCAATTTTTTTAAACTTGCTAATGCATCAGACACATTTCCTGGCGTATTGTGTTTTAAATAAAATAGGAGTGTCTTTCCCTGGTATTAGCTCATCGGTATGGTGTACGTTTTATCTGTACCATACCGTATACAGGTACAGACTTCAAGCTGCACCACTGTATCGCTTTGGTAAGGAGGACTATGGCCAAAATAACGAAGAGTCTCTCACACCAAATAATGAAGATGAAAAGAAATGGGAAGTCAACACGAGACAGGCATTTGGCTTCGATGGACATCTTCGTTTGTGAAAGCACAGTGAGATGACATTATAAAGGGGAGAGGAGGCAAAGAGAATCTAAACCGAGGACGATTCAAAGGTAAATAACTTTCTAAAAATACTTTTCTTGCATGTAAATACGACTATGCACATTATTTTTATAACTAACTGTTGATCTCTTTTCTTTTCAAGTCCTATTGTGCGAGCCTTCGACAGACTGATGGATGAAAATGATGAGCTATCGGCGATGCAAGTTCAAAGACGGCTATGGGCTGACCTCGGTGCGAGCGTGAGTCCAACATCGATAAGAAGAGTGCACAGAAGGCTTGGATGGAGATAAAAAAAATACAACACATGCCCCATAATAAGAGTAAAAAACAAAGAGGAAAGACTCAAACAAGTGCTCCAATGGATTGAACAGGGGGAGGCACTTAATGATGTACATTTCACCGACAAAACAAACGTGACTCTGGAACAGTTTTCAACAATGTTATTTTGTAAAAAGGAGAGATATGTGGACAAGCCAAAGCCCAAACATCCACTGAAGGTTCACGTCTGGGGGGGTATATCTAGAAGGGGCCCGGGACCACTTCTTATTTTCGAAGGAATTATGGATCGTGAATTCTTCGAGGAAGTCGTGGTCACACAGCATGCCGCCCCATATATCAGGGAGCACTTTGGATCAAGGCACCGTCTCTTTCAAGACAACGATCCGAAACACACAGCAGTAAGGGCGAGGCTTGTAGCAGAAGGAGTGAACTGGGTGAAAACTCCAGCTGAATCCCCAGATTTAAATCCTATAGAGATGGTTTGGCATTCGCTGAAAGACAATGTTTGGAAAACTGCTAAACCCAGCACAAAGCAAGATCTGATCGATGCAATCTACAAATTCTGGGAGGAAGAACTGACCGAACAAAATTGTAACAATTTTATTAACAGGCTGTTTCATGTTCTTCCAAGGATTGTTGACCAGGGCGGGGAACATTCGGGAATGTGAGTCTGATAAAGAATGAATAAAAGCATTTTATTAAAAACGCATTTGCGTTTGTCTGGGTGCTGACAAAGTAAAAAACAATGACTTTTTGACAATGAAAAACTGTGTGTGTGTCTCTCTCTCTCCACTGGCGTTTGAAATCGTTTTTATTTTTAAATACATTTTAGCAAAGTCATGTAACATAAAAGTATGATAAACCATTAATACTTTAGCTGGAGTTTAAATAAAGTCGATGTTTTCTCTTTTTGGCTAGACTTGACTATTAAGCCATGAGATAAACAATAGTTTGTCATTAAACAACGTTATGTTTATTAATCTTCCTTGTTATGCACAGTGAGAATGATAATGTAATGAGAATTAATTTAATCACAGAGTGCTCATCAATTGTGCTAGGAAGAAAACAGATAGGTGTTCTGAAAGGTCACATATAAACAGGTTTTCGATGGACAGAATGATAGTGTAACGATTTCAAGTTCGGATAGGACGGACCCAAAAACTCAGACTTGCAGAGTTAAAAGCTGCCTTTATTTTCTTCTCCGTCACCACCTGCCAGCAAGCTCTCCCGCAACCCGACCAGAGAGAGACACACGACGAGCCCTGCAAATAAAGCACCTTGAATTTAATTGAATTGAGAGAGAGAGAGGGGGGAGGGCAAGTGAGGGAGAGAGAGAGAGAGGGCAAGCGAGCGAACAAGCGAGAGAGAGAGAAACACCCAGGGGTGCAGAACCAGGGAACTATTTACATATTAAAACTATTTCCCAAATTGAATATGTGCTTTTCTATATTTATTGTCAATTAATTGTCCATAACATTGCTATTCTATTTTTTCAAAGAAATGTTTGTTAAAAGAAAAGTCACAGCACCACTGGATTTGAACACACAACTTCTGGTTTAGTAGTGGGGCACCTAGAACACAGGACCACCCGCAAGGTCACATGAGGAAAGGTGAAACAGCCTTACACAAACAGTATCAACAGACATTGTACAGCATGTACTATTCTTGTGTTGCGGTACATGAATATAATTATATCGTTATTAATTTCTTTGGATATGCGATTCCATATTATATTCCTTATTAATCAAATTCTAAAAGAATGCTTGTTGACTCCGGTATCTAGTGTATTCGCAGAAAAGCTTAAAACTACCACTTTTAATACACATGTTATTTCACATGTTAGTTAAAGACTTCGATGCTTAAAATGTTTAGGGAGAAATGGAATACTGGTGTGTATTTTTTCTTTAAAGTACCGAGACCAGCCATATACTGTATGTTTATTTTCTAAAATTAATATCATTTATGGCCTTCACACGCGTTACAGTATGCTCCTATTCTTTTTATGCTCAGCTACTAAGAGTTCCCTTCAGTGGTAAAATTCCATATAAATATTCAATACTAAAACGGGCACAGTAAAGACATTAAATATACATATACATACTGTATACAGTACATTTTGCATACAGTAATATGTTTATGTTACTAAATCAATCTCTTTTATGAGCATGTGAAAGGCATGGTGAATCAGAGATTCTCAAAAATTACTGTACTTTGCATGATTGGAAACAAATGCGTGATTGCGAAATGCTGTGGTGTTACTTTTACAAAGACGGTCAATGAAAAAAAGAATGTGGACTAGGGCAATACTTTGTTTTCAGCTTGTCCAAGGTCATTGATTATTAATACTATAAGTAATATCTTCGGTAAAGACTTTGATGGCGACAGCTCACACATGAAAGGTTGAGCTTTATTAGCTCCACCTTGCGGAAATTCCAGATATTATTATTTAATTTGCGGTACCACATGGTATCTTGCGGCACTATGCGAGAATTTACAGTATTAATACTGTAACTTACGGTACACTGCGTCAAGTGCACCGCAAAATAATGCAGTATCGCCCGTTTGTTTTGAATAGCTGCATCTGTACAAAGAAGAGACAGACAAAGTAATAATTCTATATTAACGTGGCCTACATGTTGACAATGATCGAACTAACTGACATGTTCTAATTCAGATCCCCTGCAGTTCATACTAATTAAAGCAACAGCAATGCTGAGTCCTCCCCACCCTTCTGAGCACAAAATCAGCTGCTCTCCAGTTCTGTTCTGGATTTTTTTTCATTGCAATTTAGCTTGGAGCTGGAGATGATCTCCATACAGTACTGTATTAACTAGCCCACAGTTGCGTGCTAGTTTACGGGTTGTGGCAATTGTTTTTCTATAGTTCACTTACATGAAGGCAACCTGTTACCGAGGAGCCTGATAGGTTTAAAAGCCTCATAAGCCAGACAGGACTCAAACCTACAATCTTCTGATCTGAAGTCAGACGCGTTATCCATTACGGCACTGGCCCATGTAAAACAGAGTTGCACTCCACCACAGAGAGCTCTACACTGCTACTAGTAATACACTTCCCCATCTAAATTTTCAAAGCAAGAAACTTGTGTTTCCTACTATTTTTATCAGGTTTAAAATATCATCTCCTTAAAACAGAAAAAGTGTTGATGTGTCCTGCTGATATTCCGATTGATTTTGAATTCAAAGAAAAAACGTTTTCTTCCAAAACACCATGAAATTGTCACATCTTGCAGACAATAGGTGTTTCCCTTACATGACATATCGTTTTTTTTCTATCAATAAGTATAGAAATAAAACAAAAGAAAAAACGGTGTCGCCAAAGAATGCACAGCTCTGTCGCCTTGGGGATGTGTCAAGGGCACTGAGCTCCTTGGACATGAAAAGTGCCAGATAAATGCCATTTCTCATCATTTCTCTTGGCGTCAGTTCTGCTATTAAATGGGACGGAGGCAACGGGCTCAGAGAGCAAGTTAAGTGCACACCGAACGCAGATGTGTCCAAGTGTCTGTAAAAGCATGGTGCTCCACTGGGCAGTTCCCTAGTAGCTTAAAGTGCCTGCCTAGTAAACAGGAGATCCTGGATCTGAATACCAGCGGTGCCTTTCTCCGTGTCTTGTTGTGCCGAATGTATCATTTCAGACAAAAGTGTACAGCTTGGTTCAGTTTAATGCAAGAATACATTTCCTTTCTGGAATAACTTGTTTTTGAAGAAATCCATACAGCTTGTGAAAGATGAAATTCATTTCTTGGTTGTCAGTGGAAAAATATTGCTGGCTGCAAGAAGCGCAAGTGATTGTTTTCTTTGACCATAAACCTGCAAATGTAGGGAGTATAAAAGGCAGTCAGTCTCTGTGGCGCAATTGGTTAGTGTGTTTGGCTATTATCTGAAAGGTTGGTGGTCCAACCCCACCTGAGAATGCATGTCTCAGTTTTTCCAATGTAAACATCATCACCGCTAAAGAAGATGGCGCAGGAGGCTCCACAGCCGAAACGTCTTGTTTCTTTTCGTCTCTTTTCAGCATGGAGTAAACCTTTGCTTGATATTTTGCAGCCTACGCATGCTGGCGCAGCTGCCTTTCTCTTAACGCACCTCAAACATTATTCACCAAAACGATCAACAGAATATGTCGCCTTTGTGGTGATGTCACTCCTCTGCTTCACAAATGTCCTTAGTGACGGGCCATTTTTTTCTGCAATTTTTCCAGAGCGGTTCTTGATTGCTCCATCATTTCCCTCATACTTTCCATCACTAGATTGAAAAAAAACAAAACAGGCTGACAGGACGACAATCAAATTGCAAAAACTTATCAAAGCACCCGATAGAGTATTTGAATCCACAAGTAGCTACGAGCAACTATGTCCTGGCTTGCATGAAAGTCGGAAAATGTCAAAAAGAAAAAGATGGTGGCTTTTTCATATTCGTTCTTTTATTTTTAGTTTGTTGGCTCTTCTGTCCATTGTCCTCCTGCCTGGCTCTTGACCTGTGACTGTCTGAATGCACACAGTAGACTTTCAGGCGGGGGATTTGTCCTGAGCCTCTGTGAAAGACCCACCCACCCCCATAAATAACTGCTCTAGAAACACATGAATGCAAAACTAAACCACAGCTTAAAGAGGAGCACCAACTCAGTGCCATACTAATGTAAACAAAGTAATACTAAGACATGTTCTTATGGATTTGTCTTACCTTGAGATATGTAATTGGATTTCAGGATTAACTTCCACATTCAATGTACTGGTGATTGTTTGCCTGGTCAGTACCTGGGTGGGAGACCTCCAGCAAACAATTAAGCTTGCTGCTGGAAGTGGTGTTAAGAGACTCTTAGCATCTTCCAGAGGTGTCTGTCCAATAGCACCAGTTGCCTTAGAGCTGTCTCAAACATTGCTCAAGAGTATACCTTTCACAGATGCGCAAAGATGAATGATGGGGGTACTCGCTTCAAGGAGCCTTCCAACTGTAGGGACTGATTAGAGACGATCCGTAGCGTGTGTTCGTTTCCATATAGGCCCCGTGTCTCAACGGCAGGACAGAGTCAAATATTGCCTTGACACACATATATATATATAACAGCATTATATTAAACTGCAGGACTTGAGGGCTGTTTTGTTTGAATGTTCAATGCATTCGTAAAAGTGTAGGTCAAAGGCCATTCCTGCATCTCCTGTAACTCGAGTAAAAGTGCAGTGACTGAAATCCTCGTCTACATTTCTCCGTTGTTGATTTCTTTCTCTCTAAGAAAGTTCTATTTTCATGTCCGAACGGGGAGACTTTATCATTCCAACTTGGAGCCACCCTTAGGTATTCTGAGGTGTGTGTGTCTGCTTGCACGTATGGCGTAAAAGGTTTCTTAAACGGAGAGCGAACTTGAATAAAGTTTCCGCCGCCGCCGCCGACTCGCACTCCTTTTTTGATTGTAGCAAGAATGCAGCGGCTTCAGAGCTTGTTGTAGTTGTGGCCAAGTGGTTAAGGTGATGGATTATAAATCTGTTAGGTTCTCCCCACGCGTGTTTGAATCCTGCTGACTATGTTGTCTGCCTCCTGTTGTTGTGTGCTGGTGCAAGCAAAGAAAGGTGCTTTTTTGCTTTTCCTGGTGGTTTTAAAATGCAAAATCGCTTGTACCCGCTACCTTGGAAATAAATTCTTCAGCATCCACGAACGGCATTTTACAGCTTGAAGCAGATGTCGACGCTTTTTGCACGGAGCGGAAAAAAAGCGTCTTTTTTGGAGTCTTTGTTAGTGAGCATTGGTGGTTCAGTGGTAGAGTTCTCGCCTGTCACGTGGTAAGCCCAAGTTCGATTCCTGGCCAACGCAGTGGCTTTTGCAACGAGCGGCTCCATCACTTGCATCCCCATGCAACTCGCAACTGAAAACCCACTGAAGCTAAGAAGGTGTAAGCCAGGTCAGTACCCGGATGAGGGTGAGCTACAGGGAAAAACAAAGCTTCCAGCTGGAAGCGGTGTTAATGGAGCCAGCGGTGGGGCGCTCACCCTGAGGTCTGTGTGGGTCCCAATGCCCCAGTATAGTGACGGAGACGCTGTGTTGTAAAAGGGCGCTGTCTTTTGGATGAGATGTAAAACCTAGGTCATAGCGCTCTGTGGTCATTCAAAATGACCACCAAAACCTTTGACAAAAGCTCTTGGTAATTGATGGTCTTCAATAATGCTTCTCCTTTAGGTACATTTTAAATCAGCTGAAAAATGCTGTGAAATGGGGGAGCACTTCAGGCCAGTGTAGGATTTGGGTTACAAGAACCATTAAACCGCACAGAAAGCCCGTACACTGAATTGCACGGCTTTCTATTCAAAGGAGGACAAAAGAAATTCCCTGAGTTCAATTTTTGGCAGCACAGAGAGAACTGCTGTCGTGAGGCTGGTTAGCTCAGTTGGTTAGAGCGTGGTGCTAATAATGCCATGGTCGCGGGTGCGAGCCCTGTATGGGCCCGGTCATTTCCTCCTCTGTTACCAAAGCTGTTAGGTTCCTTTCCGTGGTGAGATGGGTTGTCATGCAACGCTGCCCCATAGTGCCAACAGACGAGAGTGTTGCAGGAGAAGAGAAAAGTGTTTGAAGATTGAAGAGTGTCTTTGGTGGAGCCAAAATAAAGTGTCACAAATGCAAGTGGGAGGATTTCCAGAGTTTAATATGGTAAAAATAAGCAGAAGTTATCTGCCGGTCCGGCACAGTCTGCCATGCTTTTGTCATATAAAGTGAAACTAGGTGTCGAACTGGAGCCTCACCATTTGCATATGTGAGGCTCCAGTTATACATCGACTGTCACATTAAATGACAAAAATGAAGAGACTTAAAGCACCTGGAGAGGTTTTCTTATAACTTTTGAGCTGACACAGTTTTGGAAAATGTTTCCTTCACGCTGCACTGTACAACATAGGCAGCCAAGAGTCTCCAAAACAAAACAGAATTGACAGATACAGATGCAGCCATTCAAAATGGGTGGGGTATTTCGCGGTATACCCCGGTGGGCGTGTCGCAGAATCGCGCAGTATCACGGGGTAAATCGCGTCATTTGACGTCCTGCCGGAATGTATCCGGCATCACCTTGTAAAACCGCCAGGAGGAGCCAATAAAGCTTAACCTCTCATGTACAGCATTTGAGCTTTTAAATTTAAACTGTGTATTACAGCATGTTAATCATCAGTCAATAAAAAGTTGGTATATTTTATGAAAGCAAGATTGCTCAGTTGGACAAAAGTACACAACCTACCTTTATCAGAAATATTTATGCATCAAAGCCTTTACCGAAGATATTACTAATAGTATTAATAATGAATGACTTTGGACAAGCTGTAAACTCAAAGTATAATTTCTTTAGCACATTTGTACAAGCACTTGGAATCTGTCCAAGCTCTACTTTGTCAGGCATTTTCTTTTACTGCAACGGACATAAAAACTCCCTTGCTTTTAACAGAGCGTTTCATAATCTCTAACTACGAAAATTATTTAAACTGCGACACTTATCATTCAACCAGAGCTCGAAATATCACAAGGATCCTCTAGAGCACAGCAAAGACTGTATTAAAAGAATCGCGTATCTAAAAGAAATTAATACGATATAATTATATTCGTGTACTGCGACAGGGCTGTGTAGGGCTGTTTCACCTCTCTCTTCATGTGACTATTCAAAAGCCATTTAGCAAGGAGGGGAAGAGTGACAAACTAGTATACTTTAGATCTTTTTTTCTGAACCGGGGAAAATCTGATCATGTTTCTCTATAACAATAATAAAAAACATTATTTTACATATCACCTTTAAAAGTGGCATCTCAAAGCAATACAGTAGATGGAAAAACAGTTAAAAGGACCAAAGTAAATACCAGACAAACGCAAACGCTTTTTTAATAAAATGCTTTTATTCATTCAGCAGAGAGTGAGAGGGACATCCAGCAGAGAGAGACACACCGGTTTTCATTGAAAAAAGTAATTGTTTTTTTACATTCCTCTTGTCTAACAGGAATGTTTTGTTTGTGGATAGACTGTTAGACTTTTCCAGTCGCACGAAGTAAGGGTTGAGAATCTCCGATTCACCATGCTACTAATGGTTTCCCGGAGATTGCAAGGCAAGGCACTTTTGCCACTGGACCCATCGAAATTTACAGACGTGGTCCACCCCCAGTAAATTTCAAAAGTCACAAGATTTCGAAACGCGGGGGCGGCGTAGCGGTCGGCTCTTGCTTTCCCGTCCAATGAAAGGCAGGTTCCTTTTGCCAAAGTCGGGAGACATTAGAGGATGCCACACCCGGACTGTTAAACCAACGCAGTAGCACGTCAAACCCCATTGAGGAGCCGGGCGCAATAATTGTTTTGTCCCTTGATTTACTGATCTGCATTAATTACAGAAATCGAGTTCCTGCTCTTTGCAGACGACCTGGTCCTGCTGTCGCCCACAGAACAGAGGCTGCGGCAGAACCCGGCACTGCTGGAGCAGCACTGTCAGACCTGGGCGCTGACAGTCAATCTGGACAAGACCAGAGTTATGGTTTTCCAGAAAAAAAGCCAGACCTCAGGGAAACAGGTACAAATTCACACTTAACAACAACACATTTACACCTAACAAGGGGAGCAGGGCCGAATTAGGCCAGTACCCACTATTGTTAAACATACAGAAAAGAATATTAAAGTATTGGCTTTAGTATTAGCCATACAGAACATTAAAGTGCCCCTTTCCATTCAGCGGGTGTCTGAGCCGCTGTGTCCTATCTTCTGACAGTCGCTGTTGTGAATGTCTGTAGAGTGTATCTTATTTTTATATTATATTCCCTATTAATCAAACTCTAAGAGTATGTATCGGCTTGTCCCCCCCTCCCGCCCCTCTCTGTGTACAGTAGAGCCTCCTGTCCAGCCAGCACATGTCCACAGACATTCACAACAGCGACATCTCATAAAACGTTTGCACATATAGTTAAATTATTAGTTGTTTTTCAGGAAGTTAAAAAAAACACTTGAATTACTTATCCAGTCTCTCAAAATAAAGTTATTTTTCAAGCAATGCAACAAATGTGTTTTTTTTTAATCCAACATTGACAGCCACATCTTAAATCTTGTCAGTCAGCTCTTTTTTCTCTATTTGAATTGTGGCGAATCAAACAACTTGGGATAACAAGTGGTCTCAAAGTCACCGAGCTCACAGAGCTTCAACAACAGATGACAATTCCCTTAGTCCTTCCTTAGTCTTCCTGAAATTGTCAGATTATGAGTGAATAAAAGCATCTTATTAAAAACACATTTGTGTTTGTTTGGGAGCTATATTATGTATTTTTTATATGTAAGATATAATGATGTGTTCCCGCTTACACATCGCACGACTTTAAAAGCTAGAAAAACAGGTTTCGATTCACATTATCTGGCGAGCCTTGTTTTGTCAAAGGACAGCACAAAAAAAACAAACAATACACGGGGGGGGAGGGCAAGCGAGAGAGAGAGTTTTTTACATTCTGTCAAAAAAACCCAAATCACCCGGGGCAGAGACTCTGGGGGGATCATTGTGTGGTACAGAGCGGAGCTCAGTCAATCCAGACAAGTACAGTAGTATGGAGAGAAAAGTCAATAATTGATTTAAGGACGATCTGTCAAAGTGCAATGAAATACAATATTGTTGTTGTTGCTGTTATTGTTGTTTTTATCCTGTAAAGCGTTTTGAGAAGCCACCTTTAAAGGTGATATATAAAAGCGCTGATTCTTATGGAATGTGTTCCGCCGGGGAACAAGTATAACCTTGTTCATGCACAAACAGTGGCATGTTACATTATTAATTTGGGTGTCTCCTCTTGCCAGAAAGCTCTAAATTGCATTTTGAGTGCGGTTTTTGACTTTTTTTAAATTGCAACCCGTAAATAAAGCTGATACTGTTTAGACTTATATTAGGATTATATACTTTGTGAAAAGTGATAGTCTTTTAACCTTTTCTGTGAATTCGCTTGTTATCTAACAAATGCATACTTTTTGAATTTGATTAACAGGGAATATAATATGGAATTGCGTATCTAAACAAATTAATAACGATATAATTATATTCATGTACTGTCTGGCGGAATAAACTGAAGAGGTTAGTTAATGCGACACGGAATTACTTTCCACCCCCTCTACATTCTCAGAGTAGAACAGACTAACCTTCTAATGAAAGACGGTCCACCCCCCGACGGACAGGAAAAGTGCCCACAGGCACTTAAACTTAATATGGTCAGTAACAGTAAACAGTAACATGGTCAGAAGGAGCACGTACAAACGTTTCCGAAATAACCACATGTAAGACTCTGATGTTTAAAATGTTTAGGGAGAAAGTGGAATACTGGTGTGTATTTTTTCTTTGAACTACCAATACCAGCCATATACAGTCTGTAACGTAGGGATTTCTATATGTCTTTATTTAGTGGTTACATATTTTGACAAAGGCTAAACTTTTAGCTTCAGTAACGCGTACATATCTCCCCTTTTTATAAAACGACATGGTTGAAAACTGTTCCAGAGCCACTGTTGATTCATCAGTGAAAAGTACATCATGAAATGCCTCTCCCTGTTCAATCCACTGGAAAAAAGAAAAGGAGCATAAAGCGTCTGATGGTCATAAACGATATTCATTTAGGAACAGCATCAGAGATATGTTTTTAACTGCACTGCATCGGAGAGAATACCATAGTGTGTTTTTTTTACTCCCTGGCGGAAACTGGCTTCCATAAGAATCAGTATGGCTCAGAGATTAAATAAAACTTCACTCGCACCAAACAAATGTATATTTCTAAATATCACAACATGATCGAATTTAAGTCATTTTAATAAAAATGAATAGTCACCTAGGCGTTACAATATAAACATTTATATTGATTTAAATCACGTTTTGATTTAAATCGCAAACGCGGGTTTAAATATATGTGTTTTTTGATTCACAATCAGACAAATGCAAAATAAATTGATATCTTTGTCTTCTAAGTATCTTAAGAAACTTTCAGCATAGCTTTCTCCCCGTTTAGATTTATTTTTCTTAACTAGTATAATTTAGATCTTTTTTTCTGAACCGGGGAAAATCTGATCATGTTTCTCTATAACAATAATAAAAAACATTATTTAACATATCACCTTTATGTGATATCACCTTAAGGACAGCACATACAAGGGTTAATTGCACAATGGACCGCGCAAAGAAATTTAAAATAGTCTTCTTTAGGTGTGAGGGCAGGAGTGGATCGCAGAAGGCATAATCAGCAAATTAGGAAAACAAAGAACAGGACAGGTGAGACGTTTATCCAGAGAGCGAGTGATCAGAAAAAGGAACAGCTGTTACGCCCAGGTTTTACGCTCTCTCTCTCTGCTGAATGAATAAAAGCATTTTATTAAAAACGCGTTTGCGTTTGTCTGGGTATTTACTTTGTAATCTGTGGTTTACATCTACTGTATTGTTTTGAGATGCCACTTTTAAAGGTGATATGTAAAATAAAGTTTTTTATTATTGTTATAGAGAAACATGATCAGATTTTCCCTGGTTCAGAAAAAAGTTGATTAAATTCTGTAATCTTTCCACTTGTATGTCATCGGAAAATACAAGAAGTTTCTGCTTTGTGTAAGGATGGTATGAAAAAAGTAATCTAAGTGGTGAGAAAGCTGTGCTCCTCAAAGCGCTTTACAGGATAAAAACAATAACAACAATAGCGTTAGGCTGGGCAAACGATTTTTTTATAGAAATACAAAATGAGATATAATGATGTGTTCCGGCTAAGACATTAACGAGTACAACCCCCCTCTCTGTGGGAGTGCTGGCTGTGACGAATTAAACCAGTTTCACAGGTATTTTCAAAGTAGAAGGGGGCGAGATTTCCAGCGAAAGACACCTCCCTGTCGGTCATTTTGGCCAGCCAATCACTTGGCTTGTGGGTAGGTTACCGTACCGCGGGTTTGTACCGCGCATTTTGAATGGCTGCATCTGTAGGAGAACATTCCCACTCGTCCTAAAGTTCCCAAAATCCAGCACTGAGCGTAAACAAAGTGTCTAAGTAGTGTGGGAATGCTAACCCTAACCCTAGCTGGAGTTTGAGCAATCCAGCACGGAGCGTAAAAAGATGAGTCAAAGTCACGTCTAATCGGATTAGTTTACTTAGAGCTGGTTCAGAGTTTGCTCAAGAGTTTACCTTTCACAGATGCGTCAAGAAGAACGTTGGGGGTGCACGCTTCAAGGTGCCTTACAGCTGTAGGGAGTGATTCATGGCGTGTGCTCGTTCCCATATACTGTACGCCCCGGGTTGCAATGCCAGGATGACGTACAATACCGCTTCGGCACGTAACGGCGTTATATGCAAGTGAGGGACGTGAGGGTTTTAGTTTGTTCCTTTTGTTTTGCTCTGCTTTGCTTTGTTTTGCTTTCCATCGCGTTGGTAAGAGCATAAATAAAAAGGCGATTCCTGCATCTAACACTAATGTAAGAGCTATTTCAAGTGCGGCGTGGTGCGGCTTTTAAAATGCTTGTGGGCATTTCTCTGTTGTTGATTCTTTTTTTGCGTCTAACAACAAAGTGCCATTTTCATGTCCGGACGGGGAGACTTAATCATTCCGATGTGAAGCCACCCTTAACTCCTCTGAGGTGTGTCTTTCTGCAAGGCTTGTATTTTGGAAATGTTTTTTTGAAATGGAGAACGACTTTGAAACAGGCTTCCGCCAGCGCCTCGCGATCCACATAAGATTGTAGCAAGAACGCAGCGGTGGCAGGGCTTGCTGTAGTTGTGGCCGAGTGGTTAAGGCGATGGACTAGAAATCCATTGGGGTCTCCCCGCGCAGGTTTGAAACCTGCCGACTATGTTGTCTGCCTCCTGTTGTTGTGTGCCAGCGCAAGCGAGGAAACATGCCTTCCTGCTTTTCCTGGTGGTTTTAAAACGCAGAATCGCTTGTACCCGCTGCCTTGGAAATAAATTCTTCAGCGTCCGCGAACGGCATTTTGCAGCTGGAAGCAGATGTCGCCGCTTTTTGCACAGAGAGGAAAAAAAGCATCTTTTTTGGCACCCTTGGCAGTAAGTATTGATGGTTCAGTGGTAGAGCTCTTGCCCGCTACGCGGGAGGCCCGGGTTCGGTTCCCGGCCAATGCAGTGGCTTTTGCAGCGAGCGGCTCCATCACTTGCATCCCCTTGCAACTCGCAACTGAAAACCCACTGAAGCTAAGAAGGTGTGAGCCAGGTCAGTACCCGGATGAGGGTGAGCTACAGGGAAAATAAAAGCTTCCAGCTGGTAGCGGTGTTAATGGAGCCAGCGGGGGGGCGCTCACCCTGAGGTCTGTGCTGGTCCCAATGCCCCAGTATAGTGACGGAGACACTGTGTTGTAAAAGGGCGCTGTCTTTTGGATGTGATGTAAAACCGAGGTCATAGCGCTCTGTGGTCATTAAAAATGACCACCAAAACCTTTGACAAAAGCTCTTGGTAATTGATGGTCTTCAATAATGCTTCTCCTTTAGGTACATTTTAAATCAGCTGAAAAATGCTGTGAAATGGGGGGGTACTTCAGGCCAGTGTAGGATTTGAGTTACAAGAACCATTAAACCGCACGAGAAAGCCCGTACACTGAATTGCACGGCTTTCTATTCAAAGGAGGACAAAAGAAATTCCCTGAGTTCAATTTTTTGCAGCACAGAGAGGACTGCTGTTGTGAGGCCGGTTAGCTCAGTTGGTTAGAGTGTGGCACTAATAGTGCCAAGGTCGCGGGTTTGAGCCCTGTACAGGCCAGGCCATTTCCTCCTCTGTTACCAAAGCTGTTAGGTTCCTTTCTGTGGTGAGATGGGTTGTCATACAAAACTGCCACATAGTGCTGTGAAATGGAAATCTAATAAGTAAATTGAGTCTTAAAATGTAGAGAGCTATGCAAAAAATATGTTGGTGCATTTAGAAAATATATGTCAAGGATGTAACTGCTGTGCTGCAGTACGTGCAGATTTTTAGAAAACAGTGCGTCAACACAGTACGCACTGTTTAGGTTACTTTAGAAGACAATGTACCAAAACAATATATGCTGTCTGGGTCATTAGATTAGCCAAAAGTAACTGATAAGCTTTGAAAAACAAATCTAGTGGTGCTTCTTCTTTCGTTTTATGATGTAATCTGTTTTGTCTTAGGGAAAGGGGAAGTGTTAAAAGGGACAAAGTGCTGAGCTTTCTCTTACAGTGCAACATCTTATAAAAACCCTGTACTGCTTGTAACAAATTGAGTCTCTGGTTCCACTTTGCAAAGTGGCAGCAGGGCTCCCAATATTGCAATATTGAAATAAAGACCTTACTCAGGTGAGAACTCTCTCTTGTGGCTTCCTTGATAGGTAAATTTCCACGACAGCCGACAGACAAGAGTGTTGCGGGAGAAGAGAAAAGTGTTTGAAGATTTAAGTGTCTTAGGTGGAGCCAAAATAAACTGTGACAAATGCAAATGGGAGGATTTCCAATGCTTAATACGGTAAAAATAAGCGGAAGTTATCTGCCGGTCCGGCACAGTCTGCCATACTTTTGTCATATAAAGTGAAACTAGGTGTCGAACTGGAGCCTCACCTTTTGCATACAGATGCAGCCATTCAAAACAAGACGGCGATACCGCATTATTTATTTATACATCGAGTGTCACATTAAATGACAAAAATGAAGAGAGTTAAAGCAGCTGGAGAGGTTTTCTTACAACTTTTGAGCTGACACAGTTTTGGAAAATGTTTCCTTCACGCTGCACTGTACAACATAGGCAGCCAAGAGTCTCCAAAACAAAACAGAATTGACAGATAGGAGAAAATTCCCACTCGTACTAAAGATCCCAAAATCCAGCACTGAGCGTAAACAAAGTGTCTAAGTAGCGTGGGAATGCTAACCCTAATCCTAGCTGGAGTTTGAGCAATCCAGCACCGAGCTAAAAAGATGAGTCAAAGTAACGTCTAATCGGATTAGTTTCCTTAGAGCTGGTTCAGAGTTTGCTCAAGAGTTTACCTTTCACAGATGCGCAAAGAAGAATGTTGGAGGTGAAGTAAGAGACAAGATGTTAAAAGGGTTAATAACTTAAGTCAGTTCTGCCTGAAAATTAGACTTCTAAGCAACAGGGGTTTATGGCAGGAAAGGGGGTTAACTGATAAGGATTCCAGATGCGAGCAAGGAACCCCCTGGGGGCATAATCTTAAACTGACCATTTGGCCAGGGCCTCTTAACTGGCCAAATACCATGACCCCCACCCCCTTACTATAACATCGAATGACGTCTGAAGCAGCAAGCAAGGACTATATAACCTAAAAGTTTGTACCGGCACATCGAACAATACTTCGGTTTTGTTGTTTCTTGCGGGAAACAAGACTTCGGCTTTATTGTTCCTTGCATGCAATAAACTCATCTGTTTTACTTCATCTCGGGATCAAGAACCTTATTCTTTCTGTTACAACAAATTTGGCGTAGTCGGCGGATGCTCCAGAAGGCGCAGAACTTCCCATCGGCAGGAGAGACGGTCAGCGCTCACATTACTAAGAGGTAAGGACTCCTTTTTTTTAAAAAAAAAGTCCCGACTCTCTCTGACCAATTGGGAAGTCTCTGCTCCCTGCAAGAGTCGCCCGAGATGACGGAGTAAACGTGAGTTCCTGAATTCCTCTGGCCCGGGGAAGACACTGGTGTATGTAATGGGTGGTTTGCTGTAAGCCCAGAATTTGGTCTGGCAGGCGGTCCGCGGTATTGTGTACAGGCGTTCGAAGCTGGTGTACGCCTTAATTGCGCATGGAGTTTTCGAACAGGTTTTGGACCTTTACCGCGAAGTTCAGGACTGGTGTGGGCCTTAATTGCGCCCGGAGTTCTGAAGGTCAGGACTGGTTTGGGCCTTAATTGCGCCCGGAGTTCTGAGGCTCAGGATCGGTGTGGGCCTTAATTGCGCCCGGGGTTCTGGAGCAAGTGGTGCATTAAATGCACATAGTTCAGGACTGGTGTGGGCCTTAATTGCGCCCGGAGTTCTGAGGCTCAGGATCGGTGTGGGCCTTAATTGCGCCCGGGGTTCTGGAGCTGAGTGGTGCATTAAATGCACGTATAATCCAGGATTGGTGTGGGCCTTAATTGCGCCCGGGGTCCTAAGATTAGCTACGCCTTGATCGTGCACGGATTGGCATGGCGTGGTTTTTTGTTTTAAAGGAAACAGAAGTAGGAGGCATATATATGTATGTTTTTGGTGTTTTTCTTGTTTGTGAAATACATATACACACGCACGACACTAACATAAACACACCTCATAATAAAAGAGCAAAGCATTAAGTAGCAGGATTTAAAGGACGTTGAGACCCGAGAATCGCCCTGATTGAGCTCAGTGTGTAAGTCCACCTCGGGGCAAAAGCAGCAATGCTGGCGTTCTGGGGATGGTGAATTACTGATCAGGAAAGGGGGTTTTCGAGGTCTCGTTCCTTACCTGTGAACAGTGCGGTGTAAGTCCTCTCTAAAGTCTCTGAGAGGCATTTAGATCTGGAGGTAACAGACGCCCTTAGCTGAATGAGTGCAGTAATGCACAGATTTTTCCAAGTGAAAACATCCCCCTACTGAATGAGCTGTTACCTCACACACGACAAAAGTAAAAGAGACCGAACATGTGTACTAACTGATGGTTTGAGAAAGTGGTGGAAGGGTCCGTTTATATATCGGAAAAGTGTAAGTTGACTGAAAAGAAGGAGAAAAATATGGGAAAAGCTGAGTTTGTCAGAGGGAGTTTGGGGCGAAGACGACTGTAAAGAAAGCATATGCGTATTGATTGGCAAAAGCACAAGCATGTAGCTCCCACCCTGGTGCACGGCCGGCACCAGTGGTGGCAGATACATGAGAGAAAAAAAAAAAGAAATTGGGATGTGACTTCTTAAAAGTGTGTTTACGGGGAAAACAAAAACCCGGAAGAAAAGATACTTTACTCGCTACGAAAGAGTATGAACAAAAGCAAAAAGAGGCAGTGCAGGAGAATCAGAAACTAAAAGAAGAATTAGTTTCTGGTCGCACTGCACTAGTTAATGGGTTGCAACAGTCAACTAAATTATATCCTGCTCTCCCATAGGGGAACAGACAGGCAGGAAATGAAAATAATTGGGATCAATTCCCACAGTGACCATATGGAGACGGGGGGTCTGAGTGGGATGACACCTGGTACGAGTGTAATAGAGACGGAACAGGGACTCCCTTCTTAAAGGGAGGGCGCCCGCAGATCTGTACTGTACTCTCACCCGAAGTGGGAAAGGACTTGATGTAGCGGGGGCTGGCGCTGTTGATGACAGCGTCACTCTAAGTGTCTCGCACCCCGTCGAGGGGGTCCGCACTCGCACCTACCTTCCCTGATTCCCCCATACGATCAAATCCAAAACCGGAAGATATTGACCGGTGGGCTAAAGTACCGCACCCGAAATTAGGAATGCAGCGAACCTGGAGTGCGCTTCAGGAATTAAAAGGATTCATGTAGAAGTGAAACAAGAATACAGCACATTGTAGTACGAAGAGAAAAATATATTCTCGATGTGTATGTGTGTTTTATGAATTTGTGTGCCGGCATGTATGTGTGTAACTGAGTTTTGGTATACTAAATGACGGTGCGAGTGTGTTTAGCCAGCGGGACTGGCTAGAGACGTAACTAAAGAGACTTGACGAAAATCAACTTAAGGAGATTGGAAAATATAAGAGCGTCTGAAACGTATAAGTACAGTACAGGTGGACGTAAAAGTAGTTAGATAAACAGTTTTTGTATTTTTATACAATTAGTTGCAATTTGGATTTATTCGAATGTCTCGAAACCAGACATGCTGAAACGCTGTAGGTTTAGAATCGAGACTGGGGAGAATAAACAGTCTTGTGAGAAGATCTGTTTACCTAACGATTAGATCCTGTAAATCCCTTGTAGCCTCCCTAAGTCTGTCCCAGTCCAGTGGATAAAAATGTACTGTTAATGGAGTGTTGGTTTCTCTGTTAGGGGATACTGGAGCACTACTGTCATGCTTGTTTCACTCCTCTGTTCAACAGTGTGCTAAAGAGTAATGTATATGGGGAGACGGCAGGAAGCCACAGGAGTATTGGGGCAGCAAGTTTTACTTGCTGAGTACCAGATTTTAACATTCACGTGCACTTATCACGCGAATGTGGGTGGTTTTATCCCAGATCTATTGGGTTGGAATATTATGCATTACAAAGAATGACTATCCAGAACAGGGTATCACGTGGCTTCAACTGACTGTGATCACTCAGTATGTTGATGGTATTCTGAGTGCTTCCCCTGAGTTGCTTCAGCTTTGGAGTGTCTAATAGAAGCAGTAATGATGAGGCCCTTTTGTGTCTAGCATTGTGAAATTTTAACAGGGCCTGGGTGCAATGTTTTTACGGGGTGAGCACAACTCTTAACAGATCTGCTTAATGGGGGAGTGCAGTACAAGGACAAGATTGCCTTGGTTCCCGCAGCAAAAGCCGCCTGTAATAATTTGAAACAAGCTCTCTTACAGGTGCTGAGACTGGGGTTTCCTCAGATGGATCAACCATTCCTTTGTATGTAAGTGTGGACAAAGGGTTCTTGGCAGCTGTGCTGACGCAGGAGCATGGAGGTAGGCACTATTATACCATTAGATACTGTAGCCAAAGGGTGGGGGACCGTGAAAATTTAAGAAAATGTAATACTGTTTACTGATGGGTCCTGTCTGATGCATGAGGGAGAACAGAGAACAGGCTGAGCCGTTACAACAGAATTCGAGGTGCTAACAATTGGAAAAATGCCCCTCCACTGCCTCAGCGCAGCAAGCCAGTTAAGAGCACTGATGGAAGATTGTAAAAAGAAGGATGTTAAAGGGTTACTGTATATGTATGTAATGTATGTATTTGTTGCATGTAGGTCACAATTCTGGATGGCTATGGAGAAATAGGATTCTCTCACCACGGCAGGGACTCCAGTTAAGAAAACTGGGCTTGTCTCTGAACTGATTTGTAGTTTTACAGCTGCCGACAGAAGCAGCTTGAGTAAGGTATAAATAACACAATAAATAAAGAATTCCAGTAACTCAAGGTAACAACCATGCAGATGCAGATGCCAGACGAGCGGCACTGGGAGAGCGGGAGTCTGAGACCCCTGTGAAACCTCTATTGGGGAAAAGGGAGAATTCAGGTTGAGGCCTTTCATAGATGTTTAATAGTGGTTAGAACAAATGTGTAAAGAATGTGGGGTTGTATGATGATGGGATGTGGGCTGGCACATACCCAACTGTATGACAAAGATGATCCCGTGATGCGGACTGCCCTGCCCCTTGGATACTGATCTAGGGGCATACTACACTGGGAAAGTGTGCCAGGCTGTAATTGCCTCACTAGGGGTAAGTTGGAAGTCACATTGCCCCCATCACCCACAGTCTGAAAGACCAACTAAGGAAATATCAACTGAAGGAACACCGTGGGTAGATGCTCTACCTGCAGTCCTGTGCGGTTCGCGGGCTGGAGCAAACGGAACTGTGAGACTGAGCCCATTTGAGATCATCACGGGCAGCCAAAGAAACTCCCTGGAGGCCAAGTTTGGCTAACGCACTGATGAATTTACTAACTCTCTATTAAAGTGTTGTAGGTTTGTTAACTGAAGCGGTGCACAGGGCTCGTGAACAGGTGCCGGACGCTTGGGGACCTCCAGTAGAGGGGAGACACGACCGGATACCTGGCGAGTGAGTGTAGGTGAAGAAGAGATACCCTGCCAGACGTTGCAATCCTGCTGGGAGGGACCATATCAAGTGCCACCAACTACTGACTGTGCCATCTGAGTGACAGGATGAGATCGCTGGATCCGCGCATCGCACTTTCACCGACCCACGGCACCAGAGACTGAGTGAACAGAAAGAAGGATGTTGTTACCGTTTCTGTGTCTGATGCTACCTAAGACCAACAGTGTGCTTGTTAGGCCTGAGGAGCATTACTGGGGATATGGTATCAATACATTCCGGGTGTTGGCATATCTATTCAGCCAAAAAATTATAATCGGAGTTGGGTCAATATTGCTGTTCCAAGATCCTGACGATAGATCTCCACACGGCTGAGGTCTGCGTTTGGGTCCTGGGGTAGGACTTTATGTATTTGTAGGATTAGGATTGTTTTATGTGTATAATTGTAACTACAGATGCAGCCATTCAAAATGCGCGGGCGATACCGCATTATTTTCCGGTACGCTGTACGCAGTCTACCGCAAGTTACCGTTAAATACCGCAAGTTACCGGTAAATACCACTAGCAAAATAATAGTATCCGGAATTTCCACAAGGTGGAGCTAATAAAGCTCAACCTCTCATGTTTGAGCTGTAGCCATCAAAGTCTTTAACGAAGATATTACTAATAGTATTAATAATAAATGACCTTGGTCAAGCTGTAAACTCAAAGTATTGCCCTGGTCCACATTCTTTTTTTCATTGACCGTCTTTGTAAAAGTAACACCACAGCATTTCGCAATCACGCATTTTTTTCCAATCATGCAAAGTACAGTAATTTTTGAGAATCGATTCACCATGCCTTACACATGCTCATAAAAGAGATTGATTTAGGAACATAAACATATTACCGTATGCAAACTGTACTGTATACAGTATGTATATGTATATTTAATGTCTTAACTGTGCCCGTTTAAGTATTGAATATTTAT